>NC_060951.1:45399382-45471246 GCF_022045245.1 Lucilia cuprina | reverse complement strand
TTCTAGTTCAGTTCTAGTTCAGTTCTAGTTCAGTTCTAGTTCAGTTCTAGTTTAGTTCTAGTTCAGTTCTAGTTCAGTTCTAGTTCAGTTCTAGTTCAGTTGTAGTTCTAGCTTAGTTCTATTTCTAGTTCAGTTAAATTTTTGTTTCCAAATTTTATAAAAGACTTTAAATGTTTACAACCAAAAAAGATTAAGCAAACATAAACATTAAAATAATCCCCCTCAAAAAAAAAAAATTGATAACGATACATTTTTATTTACAAATTAAAATAAATAAACCCACCAATAAAAGGGGGAAAATATAACAAAATATAAAAAATATACAATATAAAAAACTGCTAACAAAAATCCCCCTATTTATAAAAATCTCTATTGAGTTACATATAAGAATTAAGTTTTAATTTTTTGCTTTGTTTTGTTGAGTGTATCAAGGTTAAAATAATTAAAAACTTTTTAAGCTAATATTTATATCTGTTAAATAATAACAAAAAATATATAAGAATTAATTTTATGTTTAAACTTGTTTTCGTAGTATGTATTTAAAAATACTGGTACCAAATACGAGTAAGTACCTCGTGTCCAAAAAAAGTGATGGCCGGCTAATGTACCGATTACCATTTAGATAAAAATGACAAAACCAACAACAATTAAGAACGATGGCTTTTATGAGATAGTTACTTAGACTTGGTCTTGATAAATTTAGATTTTAAAATAATGATTAGAATGGTCTTAATGACTAATTTAAATAAAAAACTTTTTTGTTTATAGAAAGACTCTGTCTAAATAGTGTTTGTTAATTGGGGAAGTGGAAGTACTTGAGTGTTTTTTATGTTCTTTTTTTGCATGTAGGAAAATTAACATATCGTTAGCTGAAATGTAGAAATACTGACACCTTTCGTAAGAGACGATTGTATGAAGTTTAGTTTTAGTTCCGTTTTAGTTAGGTTTCAGTGCTAGTTCTAGTTCAGTTCTATTTCAGTTCTAGTTCAGTTCTAGTTCAGTTCTAGTTCAGTTCTAGTTCAGTTCTAGTTCACTTCTAGTTCAGTTCTATTTCAGTTCTAGTTCACTTCTAGTTCAGTTCTAGTTCAGTTCAGTTCTAGTTCAGTTCTAGTTCAGTTCAGTTCAGTTCAGTTCAGTTCGAGTTCAGTTCTAGTTCAGTTCTAGTTCAGTTCAGTTCAGTTCAGTTCTAGTTCAGTTCTAGTTCAGTTCTAGTTCAGTTCTAGTTCAGTTCTAGTTCAGTTCTAGTTAAGTTCTAGTTCAGTTCTAGTTCAATTCTAGTTCAGTTCTAGTTCAGTTCTAGTTCAGTTCTAGTTCAGTTCTAGTTCAATTCTAGTTCAGTTCTAGTTCAGTTCTAGTTCAGTTCTAGTTCAGTTCTAGTTCAGTTCTAGTTCAGTTCTAGTTCAGTTCTAGTTCAGTTCTAGTTCAGTTCTAGTTCAGTTCTAGTTCTGTTCTAGTCAGTTCTAGTTCAGTTCTAGTTCAGTTCTAGTTCAGTTCTAGTTCAGTTCTAGTTCAGTTCTAGTTCAGTTCTAGTTCAGTTCTTGGTTAGTTCTAGTTCAGTTCTAGTTCAGTTTTAGTTCAGTTCTAGTTCAGTTCTAGTTCAGTTCTAGTTCAGTTCTAGTTCAGTTCTAGTTCAGTTCTAGTTCAGTTCAGTTCTAGTGCAGTTCTAGTTCAGTTCTAGTTCAGTTCAGTTCTAGTGCAGTTCTAGTTCAGTTCTAGTTTAGTTCTAGTTCATTTCCGACAAAATTTCCATAAGACATATAAAAGTGGGAACCTTAAAAATTAAAAACTTTTTTTGCAATGACAATGTGTTTCAGTGTTATATCTTTATTGAAATGATAACTATTTTTATTAAAAAATAAATATTGAAGCAGATATCAAATGCATTCTCCGTTATATTGTTTAAATTATTTATTAATATTAAAAAGTAAACAAAACGTCAAATTGATATCAGTCACAAAATCAGCTCTTTAAATATTGAATTTTAAATTCAATTCCTAAAAATACACAATTGTTGAACAGTTCCCTTTATTTACAGATAACAAATTTACCGTTAATTATTCTATACAATTTTTGAAATATTATTTAAGAAAATAAAGCATTTTTTTAACAAACATAAGTAAACAAAATAAGAATTTTTTTAATTAAATAAAAAAGCATTGCTTAATAATGAAATAAAACCAACCAAATAGAAGATAATAAATATAGGTATAAGTAAGAAATATAACTCGAAAAATGTTGCCCTCACCTTAAAAGAAGGTGCTGCGCTGTTGCGTCTTCGCATTATTGTTATTCACACATTATTATTTATTATGGCAGTCAGTCATTCACATTTTGTAAATAATTATTAGTCAATCATTTCTATATGACAAACCCTTCCCACTCTGACATAGTACTAATACTATTGACTGGCACATCCCAATACAGCCACAATACAGTGCTGTACAGTATAGAAACAACACCACCTAATGGTTTGACTTAAATACTCGTCACAAATTCATAAAAAATAAACAAAATAATCTCAGAAAAAATTAAACGTGCCCTCGTATATGACATCAGCTCACGTAGCATTGAATGATTTTTGTTTTTAAAAATTTTTCAGCTTTATTTTCATTTCTACTGAAATGCAAAACATTCCCTATTTGAACGTTTATTGAAATTGTGTTTTTTTTTTAACAAAAAATTAAACAAAACACAACAAAAACAAATAAATCAAAAAAAGTTTACGGCTTGTTTTACTCTAAATGGTTAGTGCGCGTTAATAAGTCAGTCACTCAGTCATCTGTAGAGCGTAACTGTCACATCGGGGTACTGCTGCACCGAAGGGGGGCCCAACCTCAAACATTATTGTTTTGTTTTCTTTTGCAAATAGTACGTTAGACAGTCACATACCTGAGTGTTCGTATGGTCGACTGTAAATATTAAACATGTCCCCCTTTATATGGTTCGCATGATGGTGGTTATGGGCAGTATGGGGAACGAGTATGAGGAAACTTTTGTTTTCATGTTTTTGTTGTTTATTATTTTGTGTAAATTTTCTTAATTGTTAATTGATATTTTATTTTGTTTATAGAAAAATTTGTTGTTATTGTTTTTGTTCCGCATGAACATGGAAGAAATTTGCAAAATAAAATCAAAATATTATTGGGGGTATTCACAGATTACCAGGACTTACATCTATTTATGGATAAGAAGGAGAATGGGGAAAACAAAATTTAGATCACCACGAAATAAGATGAACTAAACTAAAACACAACTAAAAATAGAACTGAACTAAACTGAACTAGAACTGAACTAGAACTGAACTAGAACTGAACTAGAACTGAACTAGAACTGAACTAGAACTGAACTAGAACTGAACTAGAACTGAACTAGAACTGAACTAGAACTGAACTAGAACTGAACTAGAACTGAACTAGAACTGAACTAGAACTGAACTAGAACTGAACTAGAACTGAACTAGAACTGAACTAGAACTGAACTAGAACTGAACTAGAACTGAACTGGAACTGAACTAGAACTGAACTAGAACTGAACTAGAACTGAACTAGAACTGAACTAGAACTGAACTAGAACTAGAACTAGAACTGAACTAGAACTGAACTAAAACTGAAGTAGAAATGAACTAGAACTTAATCAAATTTTATCCCATTACAAAAACAACCATGAATTTATAGTCGGACATTGCCGACCATATGATACCCTACACCAGTCAGTATGTTAAAATTTTGAATTTTTTGTAAATAAAGCATTTAATTTGTTTCATTGTGGAATATTTTTACTTATTGTTGACAAAAAAGAGAGATTTTGTACAAGAGGGATCATAGGGAAGAAGGGGTAAATATGGGCCTATCCTTATAAATTTTGGTAGATGAATTTACGTCTACTACAAAGTCATTTATGTAGATTTTAATCGTTTTATAAGTAATTATAAGTTAATTTTGACCATCAAGTCATTTTCTGAAGGGGAGTCTGTATGGGGGCTAGGATCAAATGAGGCCCGATCACAATAAAAATTTGTATTGTCAATTATTGTTCTATAAAACAAATTTATGCTGATTTTCGTTGACATTATAAAACATTTAACGTACTTATGAGCCTAAAGGCCCGATTCGGGGGGTACGGTTGTATGAGGGCTAGGAGAAATGATGGACCGATTTCAATCATTTTCAATAGTAATAGTCCTTGAACCAAAAAAATTATCTTGAATATTGCGACCTGTAGCGTGCGCACAAGGTTTACATGGACACACAGACAGACAGACCGACAGACGGACATAGCTAAATCGACTCAGACAGTGATTCTGAGGCTATTGGTATACTTTAAGGTGGGTCTAGGACCAATATTTTTGGGTGTTACAAACTTCAGCACAAACGCATAATACCCTCCCCACAATAGTGGTGTAGGGTATAACTAAGACATTAGCTTTTATTTCCATATATTTAGAAAAAAAGTAGTGAATTATTTTAATTAATATTTTCAATTTATAACTCTTTTCAGATTGTTTCCGAGTGTGAAATCAAACGTGCTCAACAGATTAAAGAAGACATCGATCAGTCGCCCGATACACAACCGCAACAGTTTATTCAACGTTTCAAGAGTCGATCAACGGATAATCTAGACTTGCCCAACGAAGATGACAAAAAGACTATTGGAGAACGTTTGGCTAATATGTATACGCGATTTTCGCCAAGTAAGTAAAACTATGTATATATAAAAAATTTAAATAATTTCTATTTATATTTTGCTAAATTATTTTCGAAACATTATGTTCAAAACACGAGTACCAGTGTATCAACTCTTGATTTTAATAAAGCTGATCACAGCTTTTCCGATAAATTCCTTAACAACATTATTTTAAACAAAATTAATTGTTATTATGTTGAGGAAATCATTATGGCAAAAATTTTCCTTTCATAAAAATGAAAATTTTAATAAATAACCAGCAAATAAAAAACGCTTTTTCTCATAAATAACATAAAAAAATGAAAATTAGCAATAATTAATAATAATGCCTCTAACTATTCATCAATTCAGTAGAAAAATTACCAACCCATTACTACCAACAGCAACAACAACAACAAAAACACCAACATACCTTATAAGAAAAGGTGCATCAATCGTTTCCATTCATTATGTGAATTTCAATAGACTTACCTGCAAAAAAAAAGAAAACAAAAATAAATTACAAACTGACGATAATTCAAAAACAAATCAAAACTGTTTGATAATAAATAAGATATTGTTGGTATTTAAATGCAAAAACAAATTTAAATAAATATTACTAAAAAAAGAAGAAAAAAATCCAAAAACATGAATCACAACTACTTCATCACTTAAGCAGCAAGTCAGCCATATAACCATACTCGTTTTAGTGAATAAAATCTATTTAAAATTTTTTTTTTATTTTAGTTTTTTTCTTTCGAAAAAACTGTCTTTGCATTTATAATTTATGCAATTTATGACGCTGAAAAACAAAACATTTCAATAATGTATTTATAAGGTACTTAATCACCACACAGAGTGTTGAAATTGCCAGTTAAAAGGGATCTGAAACCACTAAGAAATTAAAAGACCAATAAGTTTTATGAAAAAATGCGTATAATTGTGGCTACGTGTTATTATAGGCGTTGAAATTTATTTAATTAACTTAGTCACTTTTATAAGCCGCAATTAAATGGAATCATTTCTGTAGTTTGCTCTCAGATCTCCAATTAATTTGAAATTTAAACGATAAAGTGTTAATTAGAAATGTAAACGAAAATTAATAAATATTTAAAAATAAAAAAACAACGATTAAACGAACTAATTAATAACGAAAAATAAGAAAAAAAAATAAACGAAAAATTTGCCGAAAATACAAAACGAATTTCTACAAAAATGAGTATTTTAGGTGATAAAAGTATGAAATAATAATAATAAAAAAACTAAATTATAAAAATAATTTTATTGAAAATTGTTAAATTTGAAAGTCCTTAATGGGATATAGATGTTTCTGAAATTAGAAAATATAACGTATTTGTAAACCAATCAATCAATTTTTTAATTGTTAAATTTTTGTTGTAGGAGGCAATTGCAGTTTATTTAAGTTTTAAGAACGAACCTAGTTCAAATCAAGAACATTTTGGGATTAAATAATTCTTGAAAGTTCTTAAATCAATCTTATTATGATTTTATATCAATTATGCAATCATTTTGAAAGCAAACAACAAATTCTTAAAAAAAGGTAGAATAAATTTATAGTCGGGCATGGCCGACCATATGATGCGCTACACCAGTCAGCAGTCATGTTAAAAATATAAATTATTTTTTAAAAAATAAAGCATTTAATTTGTTTTTAACGTTATTCCGGAATATTTTTACTTATTATTTACAAAAGTATTTATAAATGAATTTTGACCTTCAAGTCATGGAAAATGGAACATTTGACCTATTCGCGGGGTATGGTTGTATGGGGGCTAAGCGAAATAATGGACCAATTTCAATCATTTCCAATATCGTTTGTCCTTGGACAAAAAGATGAGTATGTGCAAAATTTCATTAAATTATCTTGACTTCTAAAGTGACAGACGGACGGACGGATAGACGGACATAGCTAAACCGAATCAGAAAATGTTTCTGAGTTTCGATTGGTATACTTTAAGGTGATTGTAGGACCAAAATTTTTGGGTGTTATAAACATCAGTACGAACGTATAATACCCTCCCCACTATAGTGGGAAAGGGTATAAAAAGCTTAATTTAAACTTGTACTTGCTGGATCCGTATTTGAATATGGTATCTTAGTCTTAGTAAATCTTAACATACTATTGATATCACTTAACATTGTTTCAAATACAGATCACACAATAGACATTAATCATATTTGTAAATAGTTTATTGATCGATCCATTTTATGATCTTACAAAAGTATAATTACTCATTTTTTTAATTTCGAGAGGATCTTCCTAATATCGCTAGTTTAGGCACGGAAACAGCTCAAGCGTTTGGTGGTCTGTTTTTCTTTTTAATTATGTTTTTTTTCCTCGTTTTTATATTTTGTATAAAAAATTTTGGAGGTTGAAACCTTTTCCCCCATGGATCCGTGCCTGCGCTAGTTATAAGCATTATATTTATAATTATTCAATTACATTTTTAAGTAAACATACTTTATATAACTTGTAAAATTTTATCACAAGAATGTAAATTAATAATAAATATTTGTTTTTTTTTCTTTTTTCTTTACAGTCCAACGTGGAATTCTCAATATGTAAGTACACAGAAAGAATAATGTTTATTACTTTTACACATCACAATCAAAACGATTTTAAACGCAATGTTTTAATTCTGATTAATTTTGTAAAAGTCTGGTTAACTTTTTCAAATATTGCTCACGTTTAACTTAGAACAAGTTGGAATGTTTAATCGAGTATAAAGTTCTAATACCTGACGTGTAGTGCTGTCCCAGCGTTGTGGTCTAGAACACATGAATTAGGAATTTTATCTTCGACTACAGCAGCCCCTTGACTTAATGTTCAGCAATCTTCAGATCATATCTGAAATATCCTAACTACTGTTTTTCGTAATATTTTCGAAAATTTCGTCTATAATATGAAATTGCAATTAATCCAACATTTTTCTAATTTTACGAGTTTAGGAAATCTTTTTGTAAATCGATTTAAATCGACTATTTTAAGGTGAATCACGCCCAACTAGGTCCACCATATAATTAATACCTTATACTAAATCGACTATTGCATCTTTGCGACTTGTAAAAAACACACAAATTAGTAATTTGATCTCCGACTACGGCAGCCCTTTAGCTTGATGTTCAGCAATCTTCTGATCATAACTAAAATATCCTAACTACTGTCGTAATATTTACGAAAATTTCATGTATAATATGAAATATTATTTAATCAAACCTTTTTTTAAAAACAATTAATAAATTATAGTTAGGCGTGGTCAACCCTACACTAGTAAAGAGAATAAACTGTGATTTAACTTTAAATATAAAGCAATTAAGTTAATTTATTGATAAAAAAACTAATTATAGGGGCTGGAGGAAAATGTGGAATTATCCTGATAAAATTTGCTGGATCTACTTTTAACTAAAAAAATGTATTTGTTCTGAATTTCAATGCAACACTAGCCTTTTTAAGCGAATGTTGAACATTTAACTCATTTCCTGAAGGAGTTTTTGTATAAGGGCCTAGGGTCAAGGGAGGCCCGATCAGTACAAAATTCGGTAGAGATTATCAGGGCAAATAGAAAACATAGTTGTACCACTCTCTATTGATATACGATTATATTTTCAATATAATTTCTAAATCAAAAGCCCTATTCGGGAGGTTCAGTTATATGGCTAGACTTTAAACCATTTTTTCCCGGGACATTAGAAGATCATTATCTACTAAAATGAGACTTGTAGTTAGTTTGATTACAAGGTTTGTACGTCGCTGCAATAATAAGATTCGTCCCTTGATTAAAAGGTTTAATTGGACTGACGTTCGGACGGACGGACAAAGTTAAATCGCATAAGAAAGTGATTCTAAGCCGATTTGTACAATTTCATTTATATTACGAAACAATTTCATGGTGTCCAACTTTTACCCCCTCTAAGTTCGGCATTTCTTGACCGATAGGGCTGAAAATTTGTGTCTAACCTACTATCCAATAGTACTAACGTTTGTGCAAATTTCGTCAAAAAATTTTTTTGAGTTGTGTCACTTGACATGAAATTCCCCACTTATCACGAAATAATTTCATGATGCAAAATAAGAAAGCTTTCGAGGAATGTATAACGTTATTCATATATACATATATTTTGCATGAATTATTTTCAGTGTATTATTCAGACACTTTCTTTGTCAGTATTTTGTTTAATCGGAAAATGTTCTTTTGCAACTTGGTGGATAACTTGTATTCAAGCAATGGGTCTATTAAAGAGCCTAGCCTCTGAAACCTAACCTCTATACTTTTAGCACCAACACAAATTATAAGGGATCGTTTTCTAACGATTTAGAAAAATTTTTCTGTTTGTGACACCATTGTAATGAGTTGTCCTATGTATGGAGGTGTGTTACATCATTTCAAATGAATTACTGCTTAATAGAAATATAATGGAAATGTATTACTTAAGACATGCACGTACTTGTCACTTTGACAGAGGTGTATAAAAGCGAATAGATTCTGATTAAAACAACCTATATTTACGTAACTAAACCATGTTTGAATATAAATGATAAAGTTATATAAATTTATAAACTCAATAGAAATCAAAAATACAGATTTTTAATTAAGACCCTAATGGTTTCTTTTTTTAAGAATTTATATAAATATATATTTCTTTTTATAGAAACTCCGTTTACTTATACTTTCTCACCTTTGTCCATTTCTTCCAGCAGAAGTTCACCCAAAGGCGATAAGAAAGTCTACAAACGAAATCGTGCCAGTCAATCCACTAGTCTCTATCTGGAGGATGGTCTTAAACCGAAACCACCCATATTTGGTGCACCACTACATCAACTTGAATTGCAACAAAATGTGCCACGTTTCGTAGTCGATACAGTTGATTATATCGAACGTAAAGATCGTATTATACAAGATGGTCTTTATCGTGCCTGCGGCAATAAATTCTCCATAGATGAGCTCAAATTAAAATTAACAAAAAGTTATATTTACGATTCAAAACTTATAGTAGCCGATGATATACATACGGTAACAAGTTTATTGAAACAATTTTTCCGTGACTTACCGGAACCGATTATACCACAAGATATCTATAATCGTATAACGGTAAATTTGGCAGATAAAGAAAGTATAGATACAATACGAATAGCCATAGAAGAGATGAAGGAACCCAATAAGTCAACATTGAGATTTTTGATAAAACATTTAACAAAGTAAGTTATTGGATTTAAAGAGAAAATTAACGAATGTAAGTTTTATTAAAAATTTTCTTTATTTTTTATTACAGTGTCGCTGCCTGCAGTTCTTCAAATCGCATGAATGCTTCCAATATGGCCATTGTCTGGGGACCCTCGTTATTTGCCCTAAATGATACATACGATATGATTGGGCGCATGAACACTTTAACCAAAGTTTTAATAGAAAATTATGATCGAATTTTTGATACAAATGAACGTTTACTTTAATACTTAAGATTATGTTTATTCATTTATAATTTATACTCTTTCATATAAAATTGTGTAATTCACAATCGTTGTTGTACGGTTGTATCGTAGTATGTCGATATTGATTTGCAACGCTACAACTATACGACATCGATTGTAAATTTAACAAATATTTATTATAATTTAGTGTTCACCTCCCAAAAATCCTTTAAGTTAAAAGAAAAGCTTTACTCATTAGTTTCCTTTGTTAGTCATCAAGAATAAATTAAATTTAAATTTTGCTTAAACATCACACAACATACCAAAAAGTTAAAAGAAACCATAACATTTTTCATAAAAGACAATTAATTTTAATTTTTTGTAAATCATGTTTTTAGTTAAGTTATTAAATGATAATAATTATATTGAAGTCATTTATTAAATGTCAATTTTAATTCTAATTAAATTAAGTCATTTTTTTGCAAATAATTACTCATTTTGTCAATTAATATTATTATTAAAAAAATTATATAAATGTATGAATGTGTGTTTTTGTGTGTATTTAAATATTTCTATCTCCCTTTATAGTTTTAGCTGCTGTCGCTTTTTTTACTTAATTGTTTTTAATTTTTTTATTATTATTATTTTTTGCTTTTAAATTGTATGTATTTTTTCCTTCAAAATTCCCTTTCAAAAGAAATATTGTTCTAAATTTGTTATTCATTGTTTTAAGATTTTTTAATTATAATCTATTTAGTTGTAATGAAAAAAAGAACATATAAATTAATTAATTAATGTGATAACTTAGTTGTGTAAGACTGTGTATGAGTGCTTTTTTGTATATAATTAAAAAAAAGAAATAAAGAAAAATAATAAAATTTAATACGAAAATAACAAGAAGATTTGGAAGAAAAATTAGTTTTATATGATTTTTTTTTTTTTTTTTGAAGAAAAATTTCTATAGATTTTATGAAAAAAGTATCGATCACTCAGATATTTTTTTGTAAATTATTTATTTACTATTTGATTTTTGTGTCTTTTGGTCCTTGATATTTAAAATAATATTTTTAAAACTCTACAAAAAAATCATCTAAATATATTAAAACCTTGAATGTTTTGTAAAATATTTATCAATCACTTGAATTTGCTAAAACCTTTAATGATCATTATAATTTTCCCTAGAAAACCTATAACCACTTGAATTTTTCATAAAAAATTTATCAATCGCATTCATTTTTCTTAAGAAAATTTAAAAGATAACTTTAATTTTTCATAGAAAATTTATAGATTAATTTAATTTACTATGAACATATCAATCAGTTAAATTTTCAATAGAAAATTGTTCGATCACTTCAATTTTCTAAGTTTATCGATCACTTGCATTTTCTATAGAAATTATATCGATCATTTTATTTTTTTATAGAAAATTCATCGATCAATTTCAATTTATCGATTACTTTAATTTTTTGTTGAAAATTTACCAATCACTAGAAAATTTATTGATCATATATTGAATATTCCTTAGAAAAAGTTATAGATGACTTAAATTTATTTACAGTAAAAATATCTATCACTTTAATTTTTTTAGAAAAGTTATTGATCTTTTTAATTTCTATAGAAAATTGTTCAGTTAAATTTTTTAAAAATTAATTTGTAGTAAAAATATCGATCACTTGAATTTTCTTTAGAAAATTTATCGATCATTTTAATTTCTATAGAAAGTTAAATTCTAAAAGAAATTATATCGATCACTAAATTTTCCATAGAAAATTTATAGATGAATTTAAAGTTATCGATTACTTTATTTTTTGTAGAAAATGTACCAATCACTAGAAAATTTATCGATTTTCAATAAAAAATTTAACAATCACTTGAATTTTCTTTAGAAAAAGTGATCGATCACTTAAATATATTTGTAGTAAAAATATCGATCACTTTAATTTTCTTTAGAAAAGTTATCGATCATTTTAATTTCTGTAAAAAGTTAAATTTTTAAAGAAATTGTATCGATCACTTTTCATAAAAAAATTATAAATCAATTTAATGTACCAATCACTAGAAAGTTTATCGATCACTTAAATTTTCTTTAGAAAAACTTATCGATCACTTAAATTTATTTGTAGTACAAATATCGATCTTTAGAAAATCGATGAATTAAATTTTTAAAGAAATTATATCGATCGCTAATTTTCCATAGAAAATTTATAGATCAATTTAAATTTATCGATCACTTAAATTTATTTGTCGATCACTTAAATTTATTTGTGGTAAAAACAAACTTCAATCACGCCTAAACGGCTGAACCGATTTTATTGAAATTTGGAACATTGGTAGATCTATTCTTGGAGGGTGTTCTAGGCTATATCGGTTTTCAAAACTTGGACTAGGAGGGCACAAAAAAAGGTATAAAATTGGTGAAAAGCGGTCATAATTAGTACTTTTGTGAAAGTTGGACCAAAAGTTGACAAAAATAGGACAAAAGAGGGAAAAACAATTTGTTCTAAAGCAAATACGCTTTTTTATAGTATCGGAAATATGCATACTTTAGAAGCTCACCCAAAGGGGGCAAAAACGGGTAAAAAGGGAATTCTGTATTTGCTGCATAAAATATCCTAAAGACACCAAATTTAAAGAATTAATATTTTAATCATGTATCATAAGGAATAAAAAGTGTCATTATTTGTTACTAGGTGGGCGCAAAAAGGTAGTAAAATGGGTGAAAAGCGCTTAAAATTAGTACTTTAGAGCATAAATACCAATTATTTTCTTTACTTAAATATAACTAAAATATATTTCATTAAATATTGTTCACAAAAAAGTTATAAGACATTTCTTCATAAGAAGGCCTTAGGAATTTTGAAAAAATGAATATTTAAGTATAATGTTATGATTTAGTATTTTTTATATTTTACGCAAATATATTACGATCATGTTTATAAATCATACGATTTTTATAAATTTTACATTAAGTTTCTATAATAACTTTAGCCCCAGCTGATCCATAGCGGACAAGGCAGTCAGCAATAACTTTTTTGTAGTTAAAATCTCCATGATCCTCGAATGCCACCACTAAAATCATTACGATTATGACCAAAATCACGTGAGGCTTGAGCATAAGCATCAACTGATCCTTGACCATCATGACTGGTGAATATATTTTGATTATAATTAACTGAAGCCTGACTTCCGGATTGATCTTTTTTAATGTCCAAATCAATATGTCCACCTTTCGGAGAACGTACGTGACGTCCTAAGGCCGGTTGATTAACCTGACTTATAACAGATGGTTCAGGATCGTAAACATACGGGGTGGGTAAGGCTGAAACTGTTAGGATTAAGCAGACAGCAAACAAAACAACAACACACTTTAAAGAAAACATTTTTTTTAATTTTCGCTTAAGTAAACTTGCTCTTTGAATACTTTTGATTTACTGCGTGCTCTGGTAATGTTTAAAATGGATTTATATACCTATCGCTATAGCAAGTTTAGTGAATCAAGAAATCTATTTAAAGTCATGTGGTTAATATATCGTAAATGTATGAGGTTATTTTTAAAAGGGGGCTTAATGTCCTATATCAATTAGAAAAGAAAAAGAAAATATAAAAAATATGTTTAAAATCTTACAAAAAATTGAGACTACATAACACAGACGTGTAAAGGACTAGGCTGCTAGAGAAGGAACTTTAGAACTTATATATTTTTTTTTAATTTTCCATAGAAAGTTTAATGATCTTTTGATTTTTACTC
Source organism: Lucilia cuprina (assembly GCF_022045245.1). Taxonomy (NCBI): domain Eukaryota; kingdom Metazoa; phylum Arthropoda; class Insecta; order Diptera; family Calliphoridae; genus Lucilia; species Lucilia cuprina. The sequence continues at coordinate 45,457,408 of NC_060951.1, read as the reverse complement.
TAAAATTAGAGAATTTTCTTCGCTAATTATTAAAACACAAAAAATTAATTTTAAATAAATTACTCAATTATTTATTATAACAAATTATATAGAAAAGATTTAAAATCTCCAAGATCCCACGATGCCACCACCAAAATCATTGCGATTATGATCAAAATTTCTTGAAGCTTGAGCATAAGCATCAATTGAACCACGACCATCACTGCTGCTATACAAATTGTGATTGTAATTGACCGAAGCTTCGCGACCAAATTGATCCTGTTTTACGCCAAAATCAATATTACCATGTTGAGGTGATCTTGCTGGTCTTGATAATACCGGTTCATATTGAAAATATTCTGAATTTTCTGGTTCCAATTCGTAGATATTTACAAATTCTATGGGTGAAGCTGTAGCAGTGAGGATAAGGCAGGAAGCCACTAAAATAATACACTTTATAGAGAACATTTTTAGTAATAATTTGTTTAATATTTGGATGCTCTAGATTTACTGATCGTTTGGTAGGTAGAGCTGATCTTTTATATGATTTATTTTAGTAAAAGGGGATTAACATTTGTTGTTGTTTTAAGTCGTTCCTCAAGTAAATAGGTTTTCTTATCAGTTTTAATATGTTGGGATTTACCAAATAACAAAAATTGTTCAAATATTATTATTTTTGAAGACAATGAACTTAATTTATATAAATATATATTTCATAATAATGTTATTTTGAAGCTAATATCAAGTATTTTACCTAAACAGATGTACAATAAAAATCCCCTTTTAAAGAACATCCATAATTCTAAATAAATGTAGAAGTGCTTTAAATGAACACCTGGTCTATTTCAACCACTAGGTGAACTTTGCAAACAAGCAGGAGGCAATTTACGTTTATGATATTTCAGTTCCAGTATACGTGCACTTTGCTCGAGCGATCCTATCTACAACCACTCAGATCTGATGGCATAGAGACGTAACAAGGAGACGGAAATACAAATCCTTCAAATAGCCGAGAATTTGTTTTTACACACAGGGACACACTGCTGTAAATCTGTTATGAACGGAGTTTACTCCTTCAGCTTATTCAACCCAGCACACTTTTCATTCATTCGACATGACTGTCGATAGTTTTAACGTGAGCACCTGCCTTGACGGCCTTATCTCACTGTGGTCTTTTTCATCCACTGGATAGGCTTAAGAACAGTCTACCATCGTCCCTTTGTTCTTCATGAAGAACGCAGGTGGCAATTTTTGTACATTGGCTCTGACCAGTCCATGAACAAGTACTTTGCTGGAGTACACGAGCTATCTAATCTCTGACCATTGGATGGTCTCTGTTGATTCGGCGACAGCACCTAGAGACTTAACCGGTGGACCGAAGTACGATTCATCAATAAGCCGTAGACATTGTTCTTACTCACAGGGACACATTCATAAGAGAAAAACTTACGTCACATTTATTCTAGATATATGGGCTGGCAAGGCCAGTCATTCTGTATCATATACAATTAACACCAACTAACTTCCAATGCTTAGTCCAACAGTCACTCCTCTGTGGGGTATCTGTTGTCATCGGCAACAGCACCGAAATTATTCCCAATTATAGACTTTATCATGCATCAGTCATTTAACCACAACTTACTATTCCTGCGAATTTAGTTTTAAACCACAGCCATTACGTGGATTCCAAAGGAACCTCAACCTACTGACCAGCAAAGACATAGTCCTGCAGGCCACCCATAGTACCAGATTTAGTGGTACTCTGGTTCGAATTCATGTTAAATCATACCGAGGACAAGCAGAGGAGTGAAATGACATCACCTGTTTATAGTCCCGGCAGACAAGAGGTACTGATAACACCTCTTTACCCCTGAATTGCAATACACCAAGATACGGGTCATACATTAAGGAAACATGCCCGGCGGAAAAATATGTCTGAATGTTTCAAATGAAATTTTAATGATTTATACAATTTTCAGAAGGATTGCTATTGGGTTAAAGTTTTAAAAATGGGTCTCAAGACCGCAGCCAGAGGTTTTCAACCTTAAACACTGACTAATCGGATATATTTCACTCTTTTTTTCTTTTCAATCCCACTGTATGTCAATCAATAAAAGTTTTTTCTTAAAGCTTCGTAAAATTGGCTACAATTCCATCACCATAATGAAAATCATGCATCATTGGAGATTACAGACTCTTTGTTTAAAATACCACACATATACATAAATATTGCTTTGTGGTCTACGATCTCTTCAAACAAATAGTATTTGTGGATCAAGTATAAAAGCCTTACCTAACTATTAATCAAGTCAAAAAATAATTGTAATTAAATTTTAATTGTAATATTTAATAATATATTCTTAATAAACTTTTATCAAAGATTTATAAAACAAATGTTCATACAAAATTTGTTCTATAAAGCTTTGATAAATGTTTATGATTAAGGCAAACGTCCGCTATATTCTATGTCAACATTCAAATCGGTATGATCATTATCCGGATTATCAAAAATTTTGTTCAAAATTAACCAATAAACAATTAATTTCAAAATCTATCCTCTGTAACGACCTCCTCAATAATTCCTTGTCCAGATGAACGCTTTTGACGCACTGCATACATATCATAAATATTTCTCTTTTCCGATGGTCCAGATTGAACAAAATCCCAAACAGGAGATGCTGTTGCAGTTAACATTAAGCAGACAGTTAATAGTATAACAAATTTTAATGAAAACATTTTACACTATAAGTTAAGATTTTATTTGTTAATAACCTGTTGTTTGAAAACTTAAGATCTACTGCATAGTTTTTATAATAACTATTGATTTATAAACTTTACAATACCACAAGTTATTATGTTATTTAAAAATATATATATTATCAGATTAACAGACAATAGTCTGAATTTATCACCGATCTATTTAAGCAAGCTGTATCACATGTGCTATAAGTATATAATAAATAAGTTTTATCGAAATTGCATCGCTTATCAAATTTGTAGATTTCTATGAAATTTAACTTCATAATAATTTTAAATATCAGGACAAAGTCTATGGTGACTGGATCACCTTAGCAAATTCAAACGATCAATAAATGTTTCATAGAAAAATGAAAAAGATACATTTTTTGTTAAATATTTAAGAAATCGAATTTTGATACAAAATTTAAATTGCAAAGAAATTAATTGATGGATAAAAGTTCTATAAAAAACAAATCGATAAATTTTCTATATAATATCGGGAAATCGATAATTTTCTTTAGAAGATACTAGCTTACCCTGGGTGTTTTGCTACCAAATTAAAATACAAACACAAAAGAACAAATGGTTCAATTGGTCCAAATTTTATCAAATTATCCTGAAAACTGCGGCCTGTACCTTGCGCAAAAGGTTTACATGGAAAGCCAGACAGCCGGCCAGACGACTCAAAAAATGATTCTGAATTGATTTGTATTGGACCAATATTTTTGTGTGTTACAAACATCAGCACAAACGTGTAATAACCTCCCTACTATAGTGGTGTACCTCACCACTAAAGTGGTGTAGGGTATAAATACTAACAAGATGCTTCTTGTAGATTCTCTTTTATTCAGGTCCCTACATGTTAAATTTCATATTTCTATATTCAATATTAAAGAAAATTTCAAAAATACCATTTGAAGAACAAAAAAGTGCTAAAAATATCCCTTTTATAAATTTTCAAAAAGTACCATTTGATAAGTAAAAAGTATCAAATATTTTCCTCCTATAGATTAATTATTAAATCAGAATCGTGCAGATTAAATATAGTTGTTTCTACATAAATATTATTAAAATTCAAAACATATAATTGAACTATTGTACTTCAATTATAAGTTTTGAATTATTCTTATCTAATAAGAATACGTCAGTTAATAGAAAAAGTTTTCTTAATGTGGTAAAAAGTACCAAAAACACACTTTTCTGTCTCTTTTACATCAAAAAAGGACCAAATTTTAAAAACGTATGAAACAGGTGTCTCAAAATTTTGAAAGATGTATACAAAAAATTTACAAACATTTTATTCTGTTTATTAGTTAGAAAGTTATAAAAGACCCAAAAAGGTACCAAAATTAACTCTGTTAGACATTTTAAAGTACGAATTGCTAAAAAGTACCAGAAATCCATCTGATCTTTTTAAAAGTAAAAGTAGATGCAATTAAAATTATTTTCCATCGCTAATATTTTGTAAGATAATCAAGAAACCCAGTTTTAACCGTTTTTTCCCTTTTTTATCTCAAAATCCCTTCTTAGAGAACCTACATATTTAAAAAGAAAACCACTATTAAAATTTCATGAGTTTATGACTAGCCGATTCGGCTATGCGATGACTCTTTTATATAGATTGATATATTTTCCATAGGAAATAAACTGATCGAAAAATTGCAAGTGATCGACAAATTTTTGAATAGAGTGAACTATACATTTTCAATATACAAATGAAGTGCTCGATAAATTGTCTATATAACATCAAGTGATCTTTCGACCTCCAACAGAAAATTCAGAAGATCGTTCAATCCTCAATACAAAATGCAACTGATCAATTAATTTTGTATAATACATAAATTATCTGTAGAAAAATGAATTAAAACTTTCAAATTTTTTTAGAGAAAATTATTTTTTTTTTAGAAAATTTTAAACAAAGAATAAATAAGAAGTGAAACGCTGTCAAAAAGTACCTAAGTCTACTGTCAGTCGGTACCTAACTCTAAGAATGTATTAATAGAATTCTCAAGCCAACATAGTTGCAAAAAATCGGATTTAAAAATTTAAAAAAAAATTATTTCATTTGAATTTATATTTTAAAAGATTTCTTTAAATATTTTGCAACATAATTTATCTATAAACATTATATATGAACGTATCTTTGCTTTTTAATCTGCAATATTGAAATAATAATTAAGTTAGTTGAAATATTTTTTTCTTGTACCATACGAAAATTTACAACATTGTTCTTTTTTCGTTTTAATTTCAACAACAAAAATTAAATGTCAAAAAAATAAAAAATATTTTTTTTTCGTTTGTAAAAAATTGAATCTTTTCGGGCGATTAAATATATTTAAAGTGTGCAAAAAAATAATAAAATATAACGTTAAGTGATGAAAAATATTTTCAAGTTCTATAAGCCACGAATTTTCGCGACAAAGTTTTGAAGTTTGGAGAGAGAGTAAGTTTCTTACATATGTGTTGGAGTTACACAGAACTCGTCTGTGAGAAGAGCGTAACGTTGTTGTTGTAAAAAAATGACAGCGTTTCACTTCTTAGTGTTCAGTGATTTTAAACTTGTATAGATTTACTGCCTTATTCATAACAATTTATCAAAGGTTTATAGAACAAATTTTATATGCAAAAATTGTCTTATAAACCTTTGATAAATTGTTATGAATAAGATCCTTAAAATATTGTTACTAGTTCTACAACTTAATATTGGAAAAATATTTATTTAACTAAAAAAAATAAAACAGTATTGAAAATATATTATTCAGTCATTTATTATTTTTCATAATACTCAAGAAAACAATGCAAAAACTTATTTAAAATCTCCAGGATCCACGAATGCCACCACCGTAGTCATTACGATTGTAATCGAAATTGCGAGAAGCTTGAGCATAAGCATCAATCGATCCACGGCCATCACTGCTGGTGTATAAATTATGATTGTAGTTAACTGAAGCTTCACGTCCATATTGATCCTTTCTTACGCCCAAATCGATACTACCATGTTGTGGAGATCTAACTTGTCGCGATAACACTGGTTCATATTCATAGTTCAAAGCATCTTGTGGTTGAAGTTCATAGAAATCTGCAAATTCTATAGGTGAAGCAGTAGCAGTCAGAACTAGACAGGTGGCCACCAATAGAATACACTTTAAGGAGAACATTTTGTATTATGTTTAAAGTTTGAATATTTTGAATTTACTGATGATTTTGCGGCAATTGGATGTCTTTTATATGGTTGATGTTGCGTCTAAAAAAGGGGATTTATTTTCGACTTTTTTAATATTTTTAAGTTGTTGATTATTCTTATCAGTATTCTTATTATGGGATTCACTATTGGAACTTTGCTATTTAACAACTTATAGGGAAATGTTTTGAAATGTTCCTTTCAGATTCTGGGATTTACCAGTTGACATTATGCTATTAAGTTAATAATTTTTGTTATCATATTTTCAACTCTTTGGGTCAATCTGCAGCATTAACGGGAGAGAGTGAGAGAGAGTCAATAGAAAATTACACTTAATAGTTTCTCACATTTTATGATCGGTTGATGAATAGCTAAAGCCTATTCTATTAAAAAGTGTCTAATATTTAAACATTTTCCCTTTTTTAATAAGGCATTTTCTGCTGCAGATCGTTCAAAAAGTTAAAGACATGATAACAACATCTATACAATTTTTATTTTCACAGCTGCAGTGGTAAATCCCGTAAACAAAATACTGATAAGAAGATTTAACAATTGAAAAGTATTTAAGAAGAAAATGTAAATCCCCTTATTTGGGACATAATATAAATCGTATAAAAGATCTCCATAGTCAACAAATTCATCAGTAATTCTAACGTATTCAAACATAAATCGTAATAATACAAAATGTTCTCCTTAAAGTGCATTCTTTTAGTGGTGTCCTGCCTAGTTTTGACAGCTACTGCTTCACCTATAGAATTTGTAGATTTCTATGAAATTCAACCACAAGATGCTGTGAATTATGAATATGAACCGGTATTATCACGACAAGTAAGATCTCCTCAGCATGGTAGTATCGAGTTGGGTGCAAGAAAGGATCAATATGGACGTGAAGCTTCTGTTAATTACAATCACAATCTGTTTACAAGTAATGATGGTCGTGGTTCAATTGATGCTTATGCTCAAGCTTCTCGCAATTTTGACTACAATCGTAATGATTTCGGTGGTGGTATCCGTGGATCCTGGAGATTTTAAATAAGTTTTGGCATTATATTCTTATGTATTGAAGAAAAGAAATAAATGACTGATTAATTTATTTGAAAGAATTTGTTGTTTTTTTTTTTTTTTTTTTTTTTTTTTTTTTTGAGTTAAATAAATATAACTAATAGTTTTTAATAAATTTTTTAGCGAAAAACTTTAGCGTTTGGAAAAAATTGTGGGCATTCAAGTCAAATTTTGAAAGAGTTTTTTATAGGGGCTATGTTCTATTGAGGCCCTATAATTATAAAGTTTGTGAGGGTCATCAAGGCTAGTATGGAACTTGTTTTTTGCAGCTTTTTATCGAAATACGAGTATATTAAACATAATTATGAACTTAAAAGCCCTATTCGGCTGGTCCAGTTGTATGGAGACTAGGTGAAATAATGGACTTATGTTAACCATTAAGCTTCGTCACTGGGACAATAGAAGATCATGGACCAAATTCCATTGAATTATCTTCAAAATTGCGGCTTGTAGTTTGATTACAAGGTTTACATGGCCTGGCAGACGGACCTAGACACAGGGGGCTAGGGTCTAATGAGGCCCTATAATTATAATGTTCATGAGGATCACCAAGGCTAGTATGGGGACTAGGTAAAATAATGGACTTATGTTAATCATTTTCAATATGCTTCGTCCCTGGGACAATAGAAGATTATGTACCAAATTTCATTGATTTATCTTCAAAATTGCAACCTGTAGTTTGATTACAAGGTTTACTAGGACGGACAGGCGGACATATCTAAATTGACTCAGAAAATGATTATGAGTCGATTGGTTTACTTTAAGTGGGTATATGAACAATATTTTTGTGTGTTACTAATATCATCACAAACGTATAATACCTTCCCTACTATAGTGGTGTAGGATATAAAAATATTATAAAACTAAATCTAAGTTGACTCAGAAAATGATTCTAAGTCGATTGGTATACTTTAAGGTGGGTATATGAACACTATTTTTGTGTGTTACAAACATCACAACAAACGTATAATACCCTCCCCACTATAGTGGTGTAGGGTATAAAAATATTATAAAACTATTACTCACATTATATCTAAATAGAATGTTATAAATAATTACCAACTAAGTCATAAAGTTTATAAACCAATATAATTTTCAATTAATATGCAGTACATTTATAGTTTTCAACCAATACGTTTAGAATATCATAAAATGTTTTCCGTAAAGTTTACTCTTTTATTAATTGCCTGCCTAATGCTGACTGTAATAGCATCTCCTGTTTGGGAATTTGAAGCATATGAACATAAAAATATTAATGATCGTTTTAAAGGACGTCAACTGCGTTCGACTGAACATGGAAATCTTGATGTGGCTATTACAAAGGATCAGTTTGGTGATCAAGCATCAATTAATTATAAACAACAAATTGGACCTGGATCGATTCAAGCTTTTGCCGAAGCTTCTCACAATCCAAATGATGGTCATACCGACTTGAATGGTGGTATTCGAGGATCGTGGACGTTTTAAGTTTAATATAAAATGCATTTTTAATGATTGAAATTTACCAGCTAAAAACGATCATATATGGATATAAGTATACGGAATATACCAACTTTCGGATGTGATCATATATGAAAATAAATGAATCCATATATGATCCATACATAATCTTTTTTAACTGGTTTATTAACATATTAATATAATAAACACACATAATTCAAAATTAGCGTCTGAATTACTGATCACATTCCTTGAGTCCAAATGGATGTTCATTCTATTCGATGTGTCAAAATATCATTTGTTTGCTTTATTTATAGCAAATTTTGCGTTTTCATAAAATGTTTCAAGTTTTTAAACGAAGAGGCTTAACCGATTTTTAACAGTGTCCTCCTATTTGTCTGCAGTAAGAAGCTGAAGTCGTTTATTTCAGAAACATCAACAGCTAGAGTCCAACATCCATAAGAATATCTGAGTACAGAATGATGGCTATATTGGGCGTAGTACCTTCCATATGAGGAAAATATGAAAGCAGTTTATCTTAGAAAATATAACAAAACCCCTAAAATTTGATAGGAGCCACTTTAGCGTCAATAAGATTATTAAGTGGGCGGAATAGAAGCAGGGGGCGTGGTATTAAATACAAAAGTTCTTTTATTTTGGAAAATATTAGAGTTAGAATCTTTAATTTTTGCACCAAGATCTTTAACATCTGTGTAAACATTTTGGGTAATAAATTGGTGGACTACCAATGGTGGGAGCTGCACCTCCCATATGAATTAAATACAAAAATTCGTTTATCTGGGAAACTAATAAAACTAGATTCTTCAAAATTTTCACAAAGAACTTTGGGAGGAAAAGAGCGGACTTTTAACATGGGGCTGGTGTTTATTGGAATCTAGAATATGAATCTACAATATAGAATCTTAAAATTTTACATTAAAAACTTTGACATCTCCATGTTATCTTGAAGAAGCGTCCACCTTGGTGTTATTGCAATCCCGGGGAATAAAGGGGTGGTCAATACATCTAGTCTGGCCGAGACAAAAAAAAAATGGTTACAGTCTACTGCCTGGCTTAGTTCTTGCATAGACTGAAGAGAGGTCTAACCAGAGCACCGCATAATCTGGTACTACGGGTGGCCAGTTGCCCGCAGGACTATGTTCTGGCTGGTTAGTTGCTTGAAGTTCCTTAGGAATCCACGTAGTGGCTGTGGTTTAAACCCAAATTCGCGGGAAGAGTAAGTTGCGTTTTAAAGGATTCAGGGGCGATGGAAGACCGTTGTTCAAGTCTACCCAGTGGGTGGTCATCATGCCAGGTACTCACGTAATGCACTTGACATTCGTTATGAACTTTGACATTCATGTGAACATTTAGAGCAAAATGGACGGACTTTAAATCTAGGGGATTGGCACCTCCCATATGAATTGAATACGATCATTAAATTTTTTATGGAAAGGTTAACTAATCGTTTGCTATAGCAACTTGAAGTGATTATTGCTGTTATGAAGTTGGTATTATATTTTTTTAGAAACTTGATGTGACCATTAAATTTTTTATGGAAAATCCTAGTGATCTGTAAATGTTTATGGAGAATGCAAATGATCAATAAGTTTTCTATAGGAAATTCAAGTAATTTTTAAATTTTTATAGTCAATTCAATTATTTTTTTCTATTGAAAACTTGATTAAAAAACACAAATGATCGATACATTTTTTTACAAAATTTAAAGGATCGTTTATTTTTTAGAGAAAATTCAAGTGATCATTAATTTTTTTATGGAAAAATTTAATTGATCGACAAATTTTTTTAGAAAAAATTCAATCGATCGATAAATTTCTTAAGAACATTCAATTAGTCTTTTAATTTTAATCAAAAATCCAACGATCACAATAGTCTTCTATAGAAAACTATTGTGATCGTGGCTGTGATCTTTAAATTTTCTAATAAAAATTTAAGTGTTAGATAAAATTTTTATAGAAAATTCAATCGATCGGTGATTTTTCTTTACGACATTTAAGTGATCAATACATTTTTGTAGAAAATTCAAATTATATTTAAAATACGAAATATTTTCTCTATGATATTAATATCGAATTTCGGGGACTATTACTTTCAAGAAATATATTTTCTCATACAAAAACCCACAATTCTTAAAATAAGGGGATATACTTAAAAACATATAGAAAAGAGAAACAAAAAAAGTATTTCCTGAACATAAAATGTATGTTCAATCATCAAGTGCCTTAAAATAGATTCTTTTCAACAAAAAATGTGCGGTGAATCACACTTTAACTAAAAAATCAACAAAACAATAGTAGATCACCCGCTCGAGTCTTATCAGTTAAACAAAAAGTCTGTGCTAAGGTGAATCCCAATACCAGAAGTTTTAAATTCATATATAAAGAAAAGCTATCTCAAAAGAAGCCAACAGTAAAGAAATATCAAACAAACAATTAAAATTAATTTTATAAGAATTAATAAAAAAATTCAAAAAATGTTCTCATTAAAGTATATTGCATTAGTGGCTGCTTGCCTAATCCTTACCGTCTCTGCTTCACCCATTGAATTGGAAGAATTGTATGAACCCCATCAAGCTCTGCTGGAAGAATATGAATATGAACCAGTTTTAGTACGCAATGTACGATCACCTCAACATGGTAATATTGATTTTGGCTTGAAACAGGATCAATTTGGACGCGAAGCTTCGGTAAACTATAATCATAATCTTTTTACAAGTAACGATGGTCGTGGTTCGATTGATGCTTATGCTCAAGCTTCTCGCAATTTTGACTACAATAGTAATAATTTCGGTGGTGGCATCCGTGGATCTTGGAGTTTTTAAGTTTTACGGAAATTAATTTGGTTTAAATTATTTAAGCTTTAAGAGTGTTTTTTTGTATTGTTTTATGTTTGGCTTTATTATTTACTTTAGTGCTTAGTGTTGAAAATATTTATAAATAAATTTTAAAAACAATAAAAAACTTTTTCATTGAAAAACAATTTATTACGAATAAGATACCTGTTGTTAAATTGTCAAAGTTACCTTTGTTTGGTAAGAAAATTATAAAATCTGTGTTAGTAAAATACTGAACATTACTTTTTGGACTTGAACAAAATCAAATACTCGTAAAAGCAGAGATTGCATACTTAGTTTTTCACTTTCTGATATTTTTAAAGAACATTAACATGATATAAACATTCAATTAAATGTAAAGAGGAGGATCTCCCAGAAACACTATCAATTTAATAATTTCATCGTTTATATGGTAGGCTAACATTTTAAAATGATATTGCTATTTTCAGAGACTAGGACGTCTTAATGTGACGACCATGAACGTAAGGATATAAATATTTGAATCAATTAAAAAAATATGTTCTTGAAAGTGTAAAGTCCTTCAAAAAGGAAAAAGAGATCAGAAAATTTGTTATATAGTTTTTTGGTTTATTTCCTTATTTATCAAGAAATTATTTTCTTCATATTAGAGTATATTATAACTCTACTTTTACTTTTAATACAGCTTAAATAATAAAGCTATAGAAACAAATTTTAACCTAGATTTATTTAAAACATATATATTGGAAAGGTTATGAAGAATAACATGTTCAAAGGATATTAATTAAAATTGTTTGTCCCGAAAATAAAAAAAAAATATATATTTGATTTCCGGAGATTGTCCTCTTACATTTGATGCCCATACTGACTAAAACTTTTTAGTAAATATATTTTATTAAATGTATATATCCTTAAAACTTTGAACTACTTTAAAAACGAGAAAATAACAGAAAATTAGAAACTGAAAACGCAGATTCACTTTAAATGACCTCTAGCATCGTTCAATTCCAATAAAAAATTTAAAATTGTATCACAATAAAAAAAAAATCAAACTAGAAACGTAACCATTAATTTAAAACTAGGGATGCTAAACGGGAATTCCCGATTCCCGAAAATCCCGGTATTTGAAAGTACCGAAAACCGGGATTTTTAAAAATGAAATCCCGGGGATTTGTAGAATTTTTTAGTTTAAGTGTTTTTCCGCTTTTCCCAACCCCCCTGTTTAAGACGATCCACATAAAATTTGGAGGACGAATTTACGATTAGATAAAATGTATTTAAAATTTTTAAAAAATATTCATCAGCAAGATTTTCGGAATAGGTATTTTAATAATTTCCTTGTGAGTGTCTTCGGCTTATTTGATGGATTCGTACTTTGAAAATTTCATCATGTTTACGATTTCTGCAAGGCTGTTAATATATGCAAGTCTGTTTTAACTGTATTCCGGGGGCCTATTTAAAATCAAATTCCGAAATTTTAAAAATAAAACAGTGCCTTTTCATGAATAAATTTTGGAGAAAATTATAGAGAATTCAATTTAAAAATGGGGATTTTTTGGGGACAACAAGCTTAAGATTGGGGACATTGGTCAAAATTTTTCTGGCAACACAGATTTTATGTTTAATTCTTTTAAGGTTTGTATCTTTACTAAATTAGTTTGTACCGTTTGTTAAGCAGAGTTTTTTTCCACAAACAAAACTCACCAGTTTAAAGGTGAAATTCTTAATTTCGTTTTATGTTTCAACAGATGGCGCCACCATTTAGTCTAGACTAAAACCAATTTTCAATAAAATTGAAAACTGAAACTGAGAGACGGGGTATCGCAGCAAAATCGTCCCATAGGAAATGTGTGTGATCCCAGCAAATTTTTACTGAGCAAGATTGGTTCAGCAAAAATTCCCATTGTGAAAATGGAAATTATGTCAATGAAAATGGATGCATTTTCATATTTATGGAATGAACATTCTTTTTTCAAAAGAGCACATTTGTGAAACACTAAAAATTTCAATTCTTCATTAAAAAATCTAATTTACACTAAAAATTCATATTTTAACTAAAATTTAAGAGATAGAGCAAAAACAAAGATTATCTGTTTACAAAAGTGTATTTATTCAGGGTCCTTATTAAATCCTTTAAAAAATGGCTATAATGCTGATTACTGGCTTCAAAGTAATTATATGGCGTCGAAATTTGACATGAACAAAATATCTGTATGATAATTTTGTGGGGATCGGTCCATATTTGACCCCCCATATAAGGTTCCCATCAGAAAATTACTGTAACGCTTATTATTTCTTAAAAATACGAGTGCTGGGATGAAATTCGACATTAATATAATTTATATGAACCAAAATCGTTCTACAAATTAAAAATTTAAACCAAATTCCTCCTTTCAACGAAATATAACTCAATTTACAAATATTAAATAAATAACTATTTAAATTGGTTTAATCAGAAAGTTTAAAAAAATTCAAAAATATAAATTAAAAAATATATGTCATTGGATTTCAACTTAAACTTGTAAAAATAGTATTTTGGCACACAGGTGTTTTAAGTTCATTGGTATTGTTCTTTATCAATAAAAAAACTCATATTTATCAATAACAAACCTTATATTTTGAAACTCCTATAAATACTGTTTAAAAATAAACACATTTCAAAACTACACTAACTGCTGCTTGTAATTGATTCATTTACATCAAAATGTTATTCTTGAATATGTTTGCTTTATTATTTATTGCACTAACAACGGTTCAAGCGTGCACGAATAGAGTTCGTAAGTAATTTGAAAAAAAAAATGTGTTAAATAATTAAAAAATTTTGTAATTTTAATTTAAGAACTGTTTTCCTGCACTCAACCAGCAAATGTGGGTCGCAGTGGACCGAGATGTCATCGCAGCATTATGTGGTATTATTATGCTGGTCAATGTCATCAAATGCTTTATAGAGGCTGCGGTGGTAACAGGAATCGTTTTTGCACCCGTAATGCATGTCTACGAATATGCCGAAATTGACAAAAGCTTAATTCTCCCACACAAAGTTTTAAGGCCTCAAACCATGAGAAAAGAATTAAAAATTGCCAACACTGACTGATTTACAATTCAGTGCCGAATTTTGTTTATTGTAATTTATGTTAAAATTCTCTAAAAGAAATAAAAACAACTTGCTAATTTTATGCGATCGTATGTTTATTATTTACACATGAAAATAAAATTGGACTAGAACTGAACTAGAACTGAACTAGAACTGAACTAGAACTGAACTAGAACTGAACTAGAACTGAACTAGAACTGAACTAGAACTGAACTAGAACTGAACTAGAACTGAACTGAACTAGAACTGAACTAGAACTGAACTAGAACTGAACTAGAACTGAACTAGAACTGAACTAGAACTGAACTAGAACTGAACTAGAACTGAACTAGAACTGAACTAGAACTGAACTAGAACTGAACTAGAACTGAACTAGAACTGAACTAGAACTGAACTAGAACTGAACTAGAACTGAACTAGAACTGAACTAGAACTGAACTAGAACTGAACTAGAACTGAACTAGAACTGAACTAGAACTGAACTAGAACTGAACTAGAACTGAACTAGAACTGAACTAGAACTGAACTAGAACTGAACTAGAACTGAACTAGAACTGAACTAGAACTGAACTAGAACTGAACTAGAACTGAACTAGAACTGAACTAGAACTGAACTAGAACTGAACTAGAACTGAACTAGAACTGAACTAGAACTGAACTAGAACTGAACTAGAACTGAACTAGAACTGAACTAGAACTGAACTAGAACGAACTGAACTAGAACTGAACTAGAACTGAACTAGAACTGAACTAGAACTGAACTAGAACTGAACTAGAACTGAACTAGAACTGAACTAGAACTGAACTAGAATTGAACTAGAATTGAACTAGAACTGAACTAGAACTGAACTAGAACTGAACTAGAACTGAACTAGAACTGAACTAGAACTGAACTAGAACTGAACTAGAACTGAACTAGAACTGAACTAGAACTGAACCAGAACTGAACTAAAACTAGAACTGAACTGAAAGAATAGTTTACATTTTGAAATGTGTTTGAGCTCAAAATACAGGTCAATGTTAAAGCAATATTTAGCACACAACTGTTTTAGGTTAATAAAAACTGACTTTATATATAAAAATTTTAATTTTCTACTTTTTTTTCTAAAACAAGTGTTTTTCAAGACCCCACATAGGTATCCTATAAATTCACGGTAAAAATGTAAAACAATACTATCTTCAAACGAACTGCTGTCTGCAATTAATCATTTCTCCCACATCAAAATGAAATTCTCTAAGATTTTCGTTTTATTAATTATTACCTTAATAGCTCCTTATACCTCGGCCCAAATGTGTCCGGGCAGAGTACGTAAGCATTTTTTGTATATTTGTGTTAAATATTTTTGTAAATCAATTCTTTGTTTTGTTGTTACTTTAAGATTTAACTTCCTGTACTCAGCCAGCTAATGTGGGGCACAGTGGCCCAAGGTGCCCGCAAAGTATTATGTGGTATTATCATGCTGGTACTAGACAGTGTCATCGAATGCTTTATCGTGGTTGTGGTGGCAATTGGAATCGTTTTTGTACTATTGGTGCTTGTTTACGAATATGTCGAAATTGGTAATATTAGAAGTTTTTTTAACAGAATAAGTTCTCAAATCTAAACACTTTAACAACAGATTTACTACTTTAGTTTAAGGTATTTAAATTAATGCAAAATTCTTTATTGTTTATTCCGATTTTTTAAATTATTATATGATAGTTATCATTAAACCGAACCGATCACTTGTAAAATTTTAGGAAAATTGAAAAGGAATGAAAAAAATATATATTTTTCTGTTGTTGTTGCAGTTGAGTTGGTATGTATAAATTTATGATAGGAAATGCTTAGCCATTTCCTATCATAATGCATATGCGCAAGGGAATTTATTAAACAAATTTACACACGATTTAGTAGTTTTATTGTTTGCACAGGGGCCTTTAAGGTGGAAATAAAAATTTGTTAAAGAGGAAATTAAAACATGATTGATTTGTCAATGTTTGTAGAATATTTTTAGGAACAAAAATTATTTGTAGACAATCGGTATAAAAAAGCTTTACTATAGACTATAGTATAGACTAGACCATAGACTATACTACTAGACTATATATTACACTATATACTAGAACATAGACTAGACTATGGTCTAGACTATAGACTAGACAATAGACTAGACTATAGTCTAGACTATAGACTAGACAATAGACTAGACTATAGTCTAGACTATAGACTAGACAATAGACTAGGCTATAGTCTAGACTATAGACTAGACAATAGACTAGACTATAGTCTAGACTATAAACTAGACAATAGACTAGACTATAGTCTAGACTATAAACTAGACAATAGATTAGACTATAGTCTAGACTATAGACTAGACAATAGACTAGACTATAGTCTAGACTATAGACTAGACAATAGACTAGACTATAGACTAGACTATAGACTAGACAATAGACTAGACTATAGTCTAGACTATAGACTAGACAATAGACTAGACTATAGTCTAGACTATAGACTAGACAATAGACTAGACTATAGTATAGACTATAGAATAGACAATAGACTAGACTGTAGTCTAGACTATAGACTAGACAATAGACAAGACTATAGTCTAGACTATAGACTAGACAATAGACTAGACTATAGTTTAGACTATAGACTAGACAATAGACTAGACTATAGTCTAGACTATAGACTAGACAATAGACTAGACTATAGTATAGACTATAGAATAGACAATAGACTAGACTGTAGTCTAGACTATAGACTAGACAATAGACTAGACTATAGTCTAGACTATAGACTAGACAATAGACTAGACTATAGTCTAGACTATAGACTAGACAATAGACTAGACTATAGTCTAGACTATAGACTAGACAATAGACTAGACTATAGTCTAGACTATAGACTAGACAATAGACTAGACTATAGTCTAGACTATAGACTAGACAATAGACTAGACTATAGTCTAGACTATAGACTAGACAAAAGACTAGACTATAGTCTAGACTATAGACTAGACAATAGACTAGACTATAGTCTAGACTATAGACTAGACAATAGACTAGACTATAGTCTAGACTATAGACTAGACAATAGACTAGACTATAGTCTAGACTATAGACTAGACTATAGACTAGACTATAGTCTAGACTATAGACTAGACTATAGACTAGACTATAGTCTAGACTATAGACTAGACTATAGTCTAGACTATAGATTAGACAATAGACTAGACTATAGTCTAGACTATAGACTAGACTATAGACTAGACAATAGACTAGACTATAGTCTAGACTATAGACTAGACAATAGACTAGACTATAGTCTAGACTATAGACTAGACAATATACTAGACTATAGTATAGACTATAGAATAGACAATAGACCAGACTGTAGTCTAGACTATAGACTAGACAATAGACAAGACTATAGTCTTGTCTATTGTCTGTAGTCTAGACTATAGACTATATACTTGACTATATACTAGACTATATACTAGACTATATACTAGAACATAGACTAGAACATAGACTAGAACATAGACTAGACTATGGTCTAGACTATAGACTAGACAATAGACTAGACTATAGTCTAGACTATAGACTAGACTATAGTCTAGACTATAGACTAGACTATAGTCTAGACTATAGACTAGACTATAGTCTGACTATAGACTAGTCTATATCTGTGATATATCAACAACCTATTCCATACCATTTTTTAAGAAAATGGTGGGTGATAGATAAAAACCGACCATATGTTATCCTACACAAGTAGTTAATACTAGGTTAAAAGTTCGCATTATTTTTAATAATAATAATACCTTTATATGTATTTATATTTTTTTGATTTAATTCCTACTTGTGTTTATTGATTTTTAAATTGTTTTCTTAAATGAACTTTGTATGGCGCCTAGAGTAAAATAAAGTCCGATCATTACGAAAACCATCAGTAACATTTAGACTTGCACAAAACTAAGTTGTGCTGATTTTGGTCAAATTACTAGAATATTTAACATAATTATGAATCAAAATCCCTACTTGGGGGATCTAAGTGAAATAATGAACTGATTTTAACCATTTTTAATAGACATCTTTCTTGAAACGTTTGTGTTTCATCAGAAAATGATTCTGAGTCTATTGGTATACTTTAAGTTGGGTATAGCATAAATATTTCAATGCGTTACATAGTGGTGTGGGGTGTAAAAAGTCCAATTGGTTTTAAAAGTTTTTACAAGCCTTTATTTTGTAGACCTGTGTAATTGATTAATTACTCACCTGCTAGCAATATATAATTCTAGTAATATGAGTGCTACTCTTATCGTAACGCAGAAAACCTTAAATTACATTTGCACATTTTATTTACATTTTTTCAATACATTTTTTTATTTATTTGCTTTTTAACAGACTTTTTTATATTTAATTCAAGATTAAAATATAAATATGTATTATTTCCCATTTGACAACCTGTGTCATCTTTATTTCTATTTTTTCACTTTAACTTTTTCCCTTATAACAAATCACAAACTTTACAAAAACAACAGCGCAGAATTTTCTTACTCTCATATACACCCTCTCCCCACACTCTTCTTTTTTCATTCACTTTTTACTTTCGCTTTTTTATTTGCATTTTTTTTTTATTTGCATCAACGAATGGCCAAACTAAAACAACACAGCGACCGCCTCTAATTTGCATGCAATTTCAAACAAACTTCTAACACTTTTTTCTCTAATTTACTTAAGATTTTGCATCAAAATTTTTACACACAATTATTAACATAGATTTAAATTATATTTTTATGCAAAAATATTTTAATTTTCTTTATTATTTACCACGATTTATTAATTATTAAACGACCCTTATTATTAAACAACCGAACACTTGTAAAATTTCCCGAAAACTAAAAAGGAATGAAAATAAGAAGAGATTAATACTATGACTGTTGTTGTTGTTATTAATTCTAGTATTGGTTAGTATAAGTGTTGTTATTGTTGTTGCCGGTATTATTGTTGTTTGAAATGTGTGTATACTTTAGTGAGAGGAAGTTGTTGGGAGATGCGTAATAGAGTTAAATGAAGTAAATAAATAAGATGATTGGCATTCGGTTGAAAATATTAAACTGTCAATATTTTTGTATGAATAAAAAACAATAAATGGTGATTAGTTACACTCTTGCATAAATACATTTAAATTTGCGCCTAAAAGTTGCAAAGAATTTGGTACTTTTTACTTTAATAGTGGAAATGGGATATTTAGTGTATGTATAGGAATTTTTAATAGGAACATATCGTTCGTTTATTACAATACTGCCATAACTCAAAAAATATTACAGTGATGATGTTTTTGTTGTTCTTATAATAAGACACTGAAAACATATATAAAAATATTGTTTGATTTTTGAGACGGGGAAAACAAAACTCCCCAAATGAGTTTTATTTTCTTATAGAAAAAATAAAACTCCTCAAATAATTATTTATTATGATGGATCTCATTTTTTAACTTTTTCAATCAAACTTTTATTTTTCCGTTAAAAAATAAATGTTATTTGTGGAGCTGAGATCGTTTTTTTTTTAATTACCATATACATATATTGTTATATAATAGTATAGGTCTACATTGACTTCAACATAGAGATTTTTTGGGTTAAAAATTTCAGAATAACAGTTATTTATAGTCCCTGCTACTATCTGAATCTGGTTTGATTTTTAAAAACTTCTTGAAACATACACAGAAAAAAATGAAATTCAAAATCAAATAAAAAATTCAAAAAGCCAACACTTCGCAAAATTTCTAGACAATTATTTTACTAAAACATTAATGCAAGTTATTTGTATTTGTACTGAAATTCAAGCTAGTTTTTAATTTGAAACATATAAATAATTTATTATATTTTGGCAATAATAATACACAAAATTTGTTATTGCATCTATAAAAATTTTGTTAAAAAATATTGAATTTAAACAAAAATATCACTAATTCTAATAAATTAAAATTTGTAAAAAAAGTATTTATATACAATTTTATTTCACATACGAGAAACTATTATTTTGTACTGTGAAAACTGAAACACTTATACATTAAATGTTATAAACCAAATAAGAATTATATCAATTTTTGGTAAGAAATTGATCTCAGAGCTCTATCTCTACTAGTTCCCCAGATATATGGACATTTTTGTTTTCACTGAAAAAATCGGTTTTTGGTGAGAAATTTAAATGATCACAGATTTTCACTGTTTTGGCTCTATCTTTTCTAGTTTCAAAGGTAAATGGACTTTTATGTTTTCACTTAAAAAATCGATTTTTGGTGAGAAATTCAAGTGATCACAGATTTTCATTGTTTTGGCTCTATCTCTTCTAGTTTCCAAGATAAATGGACTTTTATGTTTTCACTTAAAAAAATTGATTTTTGGTGAGAAATTCAAGTGATCACAGATTTTAACTGTTTTGGCTATATCTCTTCTAGTTTCCTAGATAAATGGACTTTTATGTTTTCACTCAAAAAACGGGTTTTTGGTGAAAAAATCAAGTGATATCATATTTTTAGTGTGTCCAAGATAAATGGACTTTTATGTTTTCACTTAAAAAAAATCGATTTTTGGTGAGAAATTCAAGTGATCACAGATTTTCACTGTTTTAGCTCTATCTCTTCTAGTTTCCTAGATAAATGGAATATTTTCACTCAAAAAATCGATGGCGAGAAAATCAAGTGATCACAGATTTTCACTGTTTGGCTCTATCGCTTCTAGTTTCCCAGATAAATGGACTTTTTTCAATAAAAAAATCGGCTTTTGGTGAGAAATTTAAGTGATCACAGATTTTCACTGTTTTGGCTATATCTCTTCTAGTTTCCTAGATAAATGGACTTTTATGTTTTCACTCAAAAAATCGGTTTTTGGTGAGAAATTTAAGTGATCACAGATTTTCACTATTTTGGCTCTATCTCTTCTAGGTTCCAAGATAACTGGACTTTTATGTTTTTACTTAAAAAATCGATTTTTGGTGAGAAATTCAAGTGATCACAGATTTTCACTGTTTTGGCTCTATCTCTTCTAGTTTCCTAGATAAATGGACTTTTATGTTTTCACTCAAAAAATCGATTTTTGGTGAGAAAGTGATCACATATTTTCACTGTATGGCTCATCTCTTCTAGTTTCCAAGATAAATGGACTTTTATGTTTTCACCTAAAAAATCGATTTTTGGTGAGAAATTCAAGTGATCACAGATTTTCACTGTTTTGGCTCTATCTCTTCTAGTTTTCAAAATAATTGGACTTTTATGTTTTCACTTAAAAAATCGATTTTTGGTGTGAAATTTAAGTGATCACAGATTTACACTGTTTTGGCTCTATCTCTTCTAGTTTCCAAGATAATTGGACTTTTATGTTTTGACTTTTATTTTTTCCCTCAAAAAATCGATTTTTGGTGAGAAAATCAAGTGATCATAGATTTTCATTGTTTTGGCTCTATCTCTTCTAGTTTCCTTGATGAATGGACTTTTATGTTTTCACTCAAAAATTGATTTTTGGTGAGAAAATCAAGTGAGCATAGATTTTCACTGTTTTGGCTCTATCTCTTCTAGTTTCCTAGATAAAAGGACTTTTATGTTTTCACTTAAAAAATCGATTTTTGGTGAGAAATTCAAGTGATCACAGATTTTCACTGTTTTGGCTCTATCTCTTCTAGTTTCCTAGATAAATGGACTTTTATGTTTTCATTCAAAATATAGGTTTTTGGTGAGAAATTTAAGTGTTCACAGATATTCACTGTTTTGGCTCCATCTCTTCTAGTTTCCTAGATAAATGGACTTTTATGTTTTTACTCAAAAAATAAATTTTTGGTGCGAAAATCAATTGATCACAGATTTTCACTGTTTTGGCTCTATCTCTTCTAGTTTCCTAGATAAATGGACTTTTATGTTTTTAATCAAAAAATCGGTTTTTGGTGAGAAATTTAAGTGTTCACAGATTTTCACTGTTTTGGCTCTATCTGTTCTAGTTTCCTAGATAAATGGACTTTTTTGCTGAGAAAATCAAGTGATCCCAGATTTTCACTGTTTTGGCTCTATCTCTTCTAGTTTCCTAGATAAATGGACGTTTATGTTTTCACTTAAAAAATCGATTTTTGCTGAGTAAATCAAGTGATGACAGATTTTCACTGTTTTGGCTCTATCTCTTCTAGTTTCCTAGATAAATGGACTTTTATGTTTTTACTTAAAAAATCGATTTTTGGTGAGCAATTCAAGTGATCACAGATTTTCACTGTTTTGGCTCTATCTCTTCTAGTGTCCCAGATAAACGGACTGTTTTTTTCAATCAAAAAATCGGTTTTTGGTGAGAAATTTAAGTGATCACAGATTTTCACTGTTTTGGCTCTATCTATTCTAGTTTCCAAGATAAATGGACTTTTATGTTTTTACTTAAAAAATCGATTTTTGGTGAGAAAATCAAGTGATCACAGATTTTCACTGTTTTGGCTCTATATCTGCTAGTTTACTAGATAAATGGACTTTTATGTTTTAACTTAAAAAATCGATTTTTGGTGAGAAATTCAAGTGAGCACAGATTTTCACTGCTTTGGCTCTATCTCTTCTAGTTTCAAAGGCAAATGGACTTTTATGTTTTCAATCAAAAAATCGATTTTCGGTGAGAAATTTAAGTGATCACAGATTTTCAAGTGATCACAGAATTTTACTGTTTTGGCTCTATCTCTTCTAGTTTCCTAGATAAATGGACTTTTATGTTTTCACTCAAAAAATCAGTTTTTGGTGAAAAATTTAAGTGATCACAGATTTGCACTGTTTTGGCTCTATCTATTTTAGTTTCCTAAATAAATGAACTTTTATATTTTCACTTAAAAAATCGATTTTTGGTGAGACATTCAAGTGAGCACAGATTTTCACTGTTTTGGCTCTATCTCTTCTAGTTTCCAAGATAAATGGACTTTTATGTTTTCACTCAAAAACAGATTTTCACTGTTTTGGCTCTATCTCTTCTAGTTTCCTAGATAAATGGACTTTTATGTTTTCACTCAAAAAATCGATTTTTGCTGCGAAAATCAAGTGATCACAGATTTTTACTATTTTGGCTCTATCTCTTCTAGTTTCCTAGATAAATGGACTTTTATGTTTTTACTTAAAAAATCGATTTTTGGTGAGAAAATCAAGTGATCACAGATTTTCACTGTTTTGGCTCTATCTCTTCTAGTTTCCTAGATAAATGGACTTTTATGTTTTCACTCAAAAAATCGGTTTTTGGTGATATTTTCACTGTTTTGGCTCTATCTCTTCTAGTTTCTTAGATAAATGGACTTTTATGTTTTTACTTAAAAAATCGATTTTTGGTGAGAAATTCAAGTGAGCACAGATTTTCACTGCTTTGGCTCTATCTCTTCTAGTTTCAAAGGTAAATGGACTTTTATGTTTTCACTTAAAAAATCGATTTTTGGTAAGAAATTTAAGTGATCAAAAATTTTCACTGTTTTGACTCTATCTCTTCTAGTTTACCAGATAAATGGACTTTTATGTTTTTACTTAAAAAATCGATTTTTGGTGAGAAAATCAAGTGATCACAGATTTTCACTGTTTTGGCTCTATCTCTTCTAGTTTACTAGATAAATGGACTTTTATGTTTTTACTTAAAAAATCGATTTTTGGAGAGAAAATCAAGTGATCACAGATTTTCACTGATTTGGCTCTATCTCTTCTAGTTTCCTAGATAAATGGACTTTTATGTTTTCAATCAAAAAATCGATTTTCGGTGAGAAATTTAAGTGATCACAGATTTTCAAGTGATCACAGAATTTCACTGTTTTGGCTCTATCTCTTCTAGTTTTCTAGATAAATGGACTTTTATGTTTTCACTCAAAAAATCGATTTTTGGTGAGAAATTTATGTGATCACAGATTTTCAGTGTTTTGGCTCTATCTAGTTTCCAAGATAAATGGACTTTTATGTTTTCACTCAAAAAATCGATTTTTGGTGAGAAATTGTGATCACAGATTTTTACTGTTTTACATTCAAAAACTTGTTTTATTGTTGTATTCCATATGCTGACATAAAATAAAACTCAAACAAAAACATTTTTTGAATCAGTAAAAATATTTACTAAAGATTAAATTTAGTTCAATAAAGTGTTTGTTAGAAAATATTTTCCTTCTGTGTAAAAATCAAACAGATTCGTTATAAATCCAAACAAAAATATTTACAAAAATCGAAATTAAATTGTAGTAAACGATTGTTAAGATAAAAACTTTGCATATTTGTTTTCTATGTATGAGATCTAGGTGAACTGAACTTGAAACTTTTGTGATTCATCAGACGGATTCAGAAAATGATACTGAGTCGATTGGTTTGGTTGGATTCAATATACCCTCTCCAGTAAAGTACTGTAGGGTATAAAAAGTCATGTTAGTTTTAAAAGTTTTTACAAACCTTTATTTCGTAGACCTGTGTAATTGATTAATTACTCACCTGCTAGCAGTATAATGTATATATTTCTAGTAATATGAGTGCTACTCTTATCTCAACGCAGAAAACCTCAAATTACCTTTGCACATTTTATTTAATTTTTTTCAATATAGGTATATATTTTTTTATTTATTTGCTTTATAACAGACTTTTTATTTTTAATTTAAGATTAAAATATATAAACGCGCTTTTTTATTTTACTAATTAATTTTCAATTTGACAAACTGTGTCATCTTTTTTTTCTTATTAGAAATCACAAACTTTACAAAAACAACAGCGCAGAATTTTCTTACTCTCATACACACCCTCTCCCCAAACTCTTCTTTATTCATTCACTTTTTACTTTCGCTTTTTTATTTGCATTTTTTTCTATTTGCATCAACGAATGGCCAAACTAAAGCAACACAGCGACCGCCTCTAATTTGCATGCAATTTCAAACAAACTTCTAACACTTTTTTCTCTAATTTACTTAACATTTTTCGTTAAAATTTTTACACACAATTATTAACAAACATTTAAATTACATTTTTATGCAAAAATATTTTAATTTTCTTTATTATTTACCACGATTTATTAAGTATTAAACGACCCTTATTATTAAACAACCGAACACTTGTAAAATTTCCCGAAAACTAAAAAGGAATGCAAATAAGAAGAGATTAATAATGTGACTGTTGTTGTTGTTATTAATTCTAGTATTGGTTAGTGTAAGTGTTATTGTTGTTGCCGGTATTATTGTTGTATGAAATGTGTGTATACTTTAGTGAGAGGAAGTTGGTGGGAGATGCGTAATAGAGTTAAATGATGAAAATAAACAAGGTGATTGGTATACGGTAGAAAATATTAAAATGTCAATATTTTTGTATGCAATTTGACAGTTTTAGTACACTTGAGCTCATATATAAAAAACAATAAATGGTGATTAGTTAAACTCTTGCATAACTGCATTTCAATTTGCGCCTAAAAGTTGCAAAGAATACATATATGGTACTTTTTTACGTTAATAGTGGAAATGGGATATTAAGTGGAGGGGTAAAATGAAATATGTACTGTTAAAGGAATTTTTAATAGAAACATATTGTTCATTTATTATAACACTGGCATAAATCAAAACATATTACTGTAGACCGTATCATGAAAAACTGTTTGAAATGTTTTATGACATTTTAGTTCGTCGGTATATTATTTTTATGGTTTTCTAGTTAAATTATAAATAAAAAAATAAAAAAACTTCTCAACTGCAATCTTGTGCCTATTAAAATTTAAGGAAAATTTGCTACATGTAAAAAAGGTCATATTTTTCATTTGTTGCTAAAAATGTCTCACAATTTTTTTTTTATGGAAATGGACTATGAATATAAAAAGTTTATATGATTTGGAAAGAGAACTTAATGCGTAAGTATTTTAAATAATATTTGACTGATTTAAGCAGGTAATGCCTCAACTAGCCGGATTTATCTGGCAGATATAAATCAAAGTACTTCCAAAAGAATAACATTTATCATCAAGTCAAAAGTAGCACTAAGTAAATTTGTTTACCTTCTGTAGAAATTATGTTTATTGACATCCAATGAAGCGAAATGAATCCAATTTTGTTTAAAATTTAAGGTATTTTTTTGTACTAAAATTTTTTTGGTTATCCATTTTATTTTGGAATTGATTGATAATTGCGTATAATTTTTTATTGTTAATACTATTTAAGTCAATTTAGTTGTATTCAATTATACTTTAATTTTGCTTTCTAATAACTTAAAAAAAACACAAAAATGAATTCCTGAGAATGACTGCAGATGTGGTAAATTTGAAATCTAATAAAAAAAACATCATCACTTCTTCAGGTCTTTTTTCAGTACTTTAATGGAGTAAATTCTACTACGTTTTCACTTTTTTGGAAGTTTTTATTTGCTAAGCAAATGATTAGAGTAAAAATTATAAAAAAAATAAAAAAGAAATAAGTTTTTTGAACACAATATCCTCGCATGAGGAATTTTTGTTTTTGTGTATATAAAATTGAAAAACAGGAAACTTCGTTTTTTTGAAAAGATTTTGGATTTATAAAAATCTAAAATTTTATTTCGATTATATTGGTTTTCATCATGTTTCATCTGAATTAGATGAAAACAAAATAATATATCTCTACGATTTCAAAAAAAGTTTCCTAAGATTGAATAATTAGACTTTGACTTTCACATGATTCGATTTAGATAAATTTGAAGAAAACCCAAGGTAATTTGTTGACAAAGCCCAATGGAAATAGTTAAAATCGGTCCATTATTTCACCTAGTCTCTCCATACAACTGCAACAATAGTACGACAATTTGTTAAAATTTTTTTTAAGAAATTGTCTCTTGTTTTTATGCATATTGCTCGTCTCTGTATCTTTAAATTCAAAACCAATATTAAATTCGGTTTCAGCACCCAAAACATACATAAAATCAAGTCAAATTAGTTTAAATTTTAAAAGATTAAATTTTTTTAAACTTTAAACTTTATTTTCATAACCTTTATATCGTTAATCTTTATTTATTGAAATTCAAAAAATTTCAGTATAGAAAATATACCTTTAATTTTAAACAAAATTGGATTATTTTCGCTTCTTTGGAAGTCAATCAACTTCCATAGAAAGTATAATACCTACACCATAAATAACAGTTAGTTTTGTTGAGTTTCATTACAAGTCAATTTTAGACGTTTAAGACATTTTTTGAAGGGGGGTTTGTATGGGGGCTAGCGTCAAATAAGGGCCGATCATTACGAAAATCTGCAGTGTCATTTATACTTATGTAAAACTTATTTGAAAATTGAAAATTGCGGCCTGTACCTTGCGCACAAGGTTTACATGGACAGACGGACGGACTCAAAAAATATTCTGAATCAATCGGTATAAGGTGGGTATTGGACCAATATTTTTGTGTGTTACAAACATCAGCACAAACGTATAATACCCTCCCCACTATAGTGGTGTAGGGTATAAATAGTCAGTTGGCTTCATTAAAAATAATCCAATAATCAACCATAACTAGTTGATGAAAAAGTCGGCTTTTAATGCATTTAAAGTTAATTGAGTTGCTGGCAGGGTGTATACAAAATATAAATTAAAATTTACTCAAATAAAGGACTCACCTGTAATTGTTTACTTTCGGATGACGGTTGTTTACAAATCTAATGAAACATATTTATTTGTTATTATTATTATTATTATTATTATTATTATTATTATTATTGCCATTTAAATTTAATTTTAATAAATTAAAAATTTTCACTTTTTTTCTTTTTTATAAACACTTTGACACACTTTTTATTTTAAATTTAATTTAATTTTTCTTTTTTTCATTTTATTTAAAATTTGACTTAAAACATTTGATTTAAAATAATGCTTTTTTGCATTTCTTTATTTCACTAACTTCAACCCTTGATATTTCTTTTTCTATTATTAATATTTAATTATTTCACTCTTACATTACTCTTATTAGAAATTAAAAAACTTTACAAAAACAAAAGCGCAGAATTTCTTTACTCTCATACACACTCTCTCCCCCTAACACTATTTATTTGCTTTTTACTTTCGATTTTATTTGCATTTTTTTTTTGCCTGCGCCAACGAATGGCCAAACTAAAGCAATACAACGACCGCCTCTAATTTGCATGCAATTTCAAACAAACTTCTAACACTTTTTTCACTAATTTACTTAAAATTTTACATCAAAATTTTTATACACAATTATTAACAAACATTTAAATTACATTTTTATGCAAAAATATTTTAAGTTTCTTTAATATTTACCACGATTTTTTAATTATTAAACGACACTAATCATTAAACAACCGAACACATGTAAAATTTCCCGAAAACTAATAAAGAATGCAAGTGACGGGTTATTATTATTGTTGTTGTTACTATTAGAAATGTACCAAATGAGTGCCTACTCTTGTGAGAAGAAGTTAATGAGAGTATGAATATTAAAATGCGTGAAAAGGGGAGGTTAAGAAGGTGACAGTCATTGGTAGATAATTTTTTTAATGTCAATATTTTTTATATGGAGTTTGACAGTATTTGTATACTTAACTCCAATACAAAAAGTAGTTAAATGTAACCTTGAAACACTTGTGTATAAATGTGACTTGCGTAAGGGAATTTATTTAGATGTGGTACATGTGTTTTATTGTGTATGTAACGTGTGGAATTGAAAGGGAAGTAAACTAAGTAAAATATTTAGAAATAAATTAAAGTGAAAACTGTAACTGTGAAAATAAAATAACGATAGAGCAAAATTTACACAGGCCAACAAAATGAAGGTTTATGAAAACTTTTAAAAACAATTGGACTATTTTTAATGAATTTTAACTGCTGAAATCTGATATCAGTTTTTATCTAACACCTATCATTATACCCACCATCAAAAAAGATCGTTTGTAACACATTGAAATATTCCTCTAAGCCCTGTTAACTCCACCTCCGGTTATCGCTTAACCGAAAGTTATTCTGCCGATTAAAATATTTTTGTATGAAAACTGTCAATTTATCCTTATAATAAAGAATAACTAGACATTGTGATATTGGGGGTAAGACTCAAAAATTAAACTCATATATTCTTTAGAAATTTATTAGATTCTAAGACGATCTAGCCATGTCCCTCTGTCTATCTGTTCAAAGCTCGATAGAGTCCAAATGGTAGTAGCTAGTTAGCTGAAACTTTTAGTTAGTGCAGTTTGATTGGCATTGAAAATAGGCAATATCAGTACACGATTTCGGCTAGCTCCTATATAAAGCCCCCTTCAGAAAATAATTTAATCGCTTATAACAACTATGTATAAATTCCATTTTAGAAAATGACTTTAATGTTTATAACTGTCTGAAAGAAATATCTATAGCGTTGAAATTCCACAAGAACATATTTTATAGGAACCTAATTGGCCCTACCCTCCACTTAAGAAAAAGACTTTAATGCTCATAACTGACCTTAAAAGCATATATAACAATAAAATTCGACTTAAAAAAGGTTTTTTAGGAGCATACAACATTTTTTTAATTGTCCATAATTAGCCCTACACCCCATATAAGGTCCACTTCAGAAAAAGACTTTAATGTTCATTACTGGTTCCAAAATGAGGTCTCATCTCATTTTATAGAATAATTGATCCTAACCCTCATATGAGGTCCCCTTCAGAAAATAACTTTAACGCTCATTACTAGCTTAAAACTACATGTACAGCGATTTTACATAAAAAAGTTTCGTATGAGCCAAAACTTCTCTACTAAATTTTATAAGGATCAGCCTAAAAATGTCCCTACCCCTCTATAACGTCCCCTTCAGAAAATTACAATGAAATTACAATTTCTTACTGGCTAATTACAAAAGGAGAAAATTGCTTTGAAAATATCCAAGTTTATTAATAAGGATGTTTTGAAGGAGGCCGGATAAAACACTCTTTCTTGTTTGCTCTCAAAATCGAATATATTGTTCATATATTATTTCATTTTATGTAATTATTGGCTATACCTAGTATGCTTTATTATCTTAAAAGCAATATTAATAAAAAAACTCACTAATGATTTTGAGGATTCTAACATGTTCACATGAATATAGTTTTTTTAGTTTTCCAGATAAAATATTTTTTGTATTTATGTAAAATGAAAATATTACACTATTTGTAAAATTTTAGGACGCTACTTGTACCAGTTTCCGAGATATACGACCTTTTATAGTTATGTAGTAAGTGGGCGTGGTAACTCGCTAACATGAAATTATAAAATAAAAAGTGTATCCAGGCATACAAGACCACACTGTGAAAATTTTAAAGAACATCGGTTTAGCAGGCTATAGATTTCAAATGTTTGTATGTTTCCTATTATCTTTAATTATATAAAATGCGAAACATTAATGAATAAAATCAGTTTTTCAAAAATTTTAACAAAAAAATTATTTCTCTGAAATTCTCAAAATTTAAATCACAGATACCGCTAATATGTGTTGGGTATTTCCGACTTCTTTCGACTTTATCCGACCTATTTGGAATTTCCGACATTTCTATTTTTATTTAGAAAGTCGATTTTTCAACTTTTTTCATTAACTACAGTCGAGTTATCGACTTTTTTGGAACACAATAGTTGACTTCGACTTTTTTCGACAAAAAGTCGATTGTTCGATTTTTCGAAAGTCGATTTATAGAACCCTACTTACGAAATTTTAATTTACAAAGTCGAATTTTCAACTTTTTTCATAAACGACAGTCGAGTTATCGCCTTTTTTGGAACAAAATAGTCGACATCGACTTTTTTCGACAAAAAGTCGATTGTTCGATTATTCGAAAGTCGATTTATAGAACAATACTTACGAAATGTAAAATGCAATCAAAATGTCATAATATATTTGAAACACTTTTGAAATGAACAATTTTGAAATGAACATTTAAAATTTCTATAACTACATTTCATTTGAACCACTTAGTTATTCTTCCCATTAAATATCCCATTTCTACTATTAACGTAAAATAGTAACAAATTCTTTGCAAATTTTAGGCGCAAATTTAAATGCATTTATGCAAGAGTTTAGCTTATTACCATTTACTACTTTTTATATATGAGCTCAAGTGTACCAAAACTGTCAAAATGCATACAAAAATATTGACAGCTTAATATTTTCAACCGAATGACAATCATCTTGTTTATTTCCATCATTTAACTCTATTACGCATCTCCCACCAACTTTCTCTCACTAAAGTAAATACACATTTCATACAAGAGTAATACCGGCAACAACAATAACACTTACACTAACCAATACTAGAATTAATAACAACAACAACACTCGCAGTATTAATCTCTTCTTATTTGCATTCCTTTTTAGTTTTCGGGAAATTTTACAAGTGTTCGGTTGTTTAATAATAAGGGTCGTTTAATAATTAAAAAATCGTGGTAAATAATAAAGAAAATTAAAATATTTTTGCATAAAAATGTAATTTAAATGTTTGTTAATAATTGTGTGTAAAAATTTCAATGAAAAGTGTTAAGTAAATTAGTGAAAAAAGTGTTAGAAGTTTGTTTGAAATTGCATGCAAATTAGAGGCGGTCGCTGTGTTGCTTTAGTTTGGCCATTCGTTGATGCAAATAAAAAAGCGAAAGTAAAGAAAATTATGAAGAGTGTGAGGAGGGGAGTATGAGAGTAAAAAAGTTTATAATTTCTAAATAGAGCAATATAAAAGTTAGTAAAATAAGGAAATCCAAAAAAGTGTTTATTTATATCAAATGTTGCAAAAAAATCGAAATTAAAAATAAATTATTTAAATTTTAAATAAAAAAATAGGTCAAAGTCTATAAAAAAGTGAAAATTTTCAATTTGTTTAAATTAAATTTAAACATTTAGCGAAAATGTGTAAGTTTTTAATAAATAAATTTTTTTTGATTTGATAATACCCGTCATTCAAAAACACAAATTGCTGCTAACAGGTGAGTCCTTTATTTGAATAAATTTGATTTATATTTTATATACAAAAATATTACAATTTTTGATAATTTTAACTTTAACTTTTTATCGATAGCAAGAGTCAACGAAAAGAAGGTTAAGAAAAAACTTGTAAAACCAATTGATTTATTGATAACGGTTTTAAATTTTAGTATGCAGAGACGAACATATTGTTTAAAAAATCGATTTCAGTACAAATACTTAGAGCCTTATTCATAGCAATTTATAAAGGGTTTATAAGACAAGTTTTCATACAAAACTTGTTCTATAAACCATTGATAGTTTGTTATGAATAAGGATTTTATATATAAAAAAATTAAATAAAATTTATAAAAAAGTGTAAAAAACAAAACAAGTATGAATTTATAGTCGGCCATTGCCGACCATATGATACCCACCAGTCAGTATGTTAAAATTTTGAATTTTTTTAAATAAAGCATTTAATTTGTTTTATTGCGGAATATTTTTACTTATTGTTGACAAAAAAGAGAGATTTTGTACAAGAGGGCTCATAGGGGAGAAGGGGTAAATATGGGCCTATCCTTATAAATTTTGGTAGATGAATTTACGTCTACTGCAAAGTCATTTATGTAGATTTTAGTCGTTTTATAAGTAATTATAAGTTAATTTTGACCTTCAAGTCATTTTCTGAAGAGGAGTCTGTATGGGGGCTAGGGTCAAATGAGGCCCGATCACTATAAAAATTAGTATTGTCAATTATTGTTCTATAAAACAAATTTTTGCTGATTTTTGTTGACATTATAAAACATTTAACGTACTTATGAGCCTAAAGGCCCGATTCTGGGGGTACGGTTGTATGGGGGCTAGGAGGAATAATGGACCGATTTCAACCATTTTCAATAGCGATCGTCCTTGAACCAAAAAAAGAGTATGTGCCAAATTTCATCAAATTATCTTGAAAATTGCGACCTGTAGCGTGCGCACAAAGTTTACATGGACACACAGACAGACAGACGGACGGACAGACGGACATAGCTAACTCGACTCAGAAAGTGATTCTGAGGCGATTGGTATACTTTAAGGTGGGTTTAGGACCAATATTTTTGGATGTTACAAACTTCAGCACAAACGCATAATACCCTCCCCACTATAGTGGTGTAGGGTATAAAAACAATATAAAATTTTTTGAGAGGTTTAAAAAATGAAATCCAATTCTTATAGTAGACTTTTTCTAGAAAAAAAAGAACTTCCAAAAAAGCGAAAAAGAAGTAGAATTTACTCGATGGATGTAGTGAAAAACACCTAAAGAAGTTATGATTTTAACACAGGCTTGTCATATGAGGGATGTCCTTTTTATTTAATTAAAAATTCATTACATCTGAAGTCATTCTCAGGAAGTAATTTGTATGTTCTTTTTTTGAAAGTTATTGGGAAGTGAAATTGTAGTATTATAGAATAAAACTAATTTGACTTAAATCATGTTAACATAATTAAATAAATTACACGCAGTTATCAATTGACTCCAGAATAAAATTGTTTTATTTCAAAAAAAATCAGCACACTAAAATATACCTTAAAAAATTGAATTCTTTCGATTTCAAAAAATTACTTTGAGCTACTTTTGGAGTGGTGATAAATGTTATTCTTAAGGAAGTTCTTCGTTTTATTTTTGCTGGGTTAATATTTTATTTCTTCTCTAAATTGAAATTTAAAAATCGATCGATAGACATATTTGAAATGCCTATAAAAGACTTAAGTATTCTAGCCCTGTCTTTCACAACTCCAATTTTAGAGTGTGCTAGTCTTGTAGTCAATGTTTTAACCAAAATTATTCCCTGTCACTACTTGGAAAAAAAGATTAATTCTTTTTCGATATCTCTTAAATGAAATTTCATATGGCATGTTCGACACTCCACTCGGAATTATTTTAAGACCGTAGTTATTATTTCGATTTCTTTTCTTTAAATTAATTCTTTTTAGCATCTTCAAATTATTTTTAATTTTGTAAATCCGTAAAAGAAATAAAAGGTTTATTTAAAATGTTTTAAGAGTGTTTTGTTTAAAACATTTAGAAATTAATAACTTTTTTCCTTTTTAGAAACTGAAAGTAGTTTCATTTTGAATGAAAGTCGAATTGAACAATGTTAGAAAACTTTCTTTCACCATAGTTTTTTTTATCTGATTTAAATAAAATATAATTCAAACGGATATACCCACCAAAAATAAAACGTAAAAGTATTTTGAAAAGTAGTAGTCTGGAAGTGATGTTTATTGACGTCTGAAGAAGCGAAAAAAATATATTGTTTTTTTTTTAAATTTAAGATATTTTTTTGAACTGAAATTTTTTAATTAAACTAATTTTATTTTGGAGTTAATAGATAAATGCGTGTAATTTATTTTTTTTATGTTTCTACTATTTGAGTCAAATTAGTTGTATTCTATAATATTACAATTATACTTCCTAATAATTTCCTAAATCAGTCAAATATTATTTTAAAAACTTAAGCAATAAATTATCATTCCGAGTCTTATAAACTTTTTATATAGTTTGAATATAAAATAATTCTATAAAAAATATGGAAAATTTGCATCCAAATGTAAATAGGAACAAGATTACTGTTGAAAACATTCTGTGTCTTGTTTAATTTATAATTGAACTAAAAAACCAAAAAGTGGTTTTAAACAATTTTACCACCCTCCATAGGCTCGCTTATTATAATCTTGACTTTAACAAAGAATCTAAAGATTAGTTTTTTTTGTACACTTTTCGATTTCATAACATGTTTAAAATGTCATAAAACATTCAAAAAATTTTTTTTTGAGTTATGCGTTGTAATAATAAGCGATATGTTTCTATTAAATATTCCTATAACAGTATATTATTTATACCACTTTGTCATCCTTCCACTAAATATCCCATTTACACTATTAACGTAAAAAAGTACTAAATTATTTGAAAATTTTAAGCGCATTTATGCAAGAGTTTAGCTAATCACCATTTATTGTTTTTTTATATATGAGCTAAAGTGTACTAAAACTGTCAAAATGCATACAAAAATATTGACAGTTTAATATTTTCAAATGAATGCAAATCATCTTGTTTATTTTCATCATTTAACTCTATTACGCATCTCCCACCAACTTCCTCTCACTACAGTACACACATATTTCATACAAGAGTAATAGCGACAACAACAATAACACTTACACTAACCAATACTAGAATTAATAACAACAACAACACTCGCAGTATTAATCTCTTCTTATTTGCATTCCTTTTTAGTTTTCGGGAAATTTTACAAGTGTTCGGTTTGTTTAACGATAAATGTGGTTTAATAATTAAAAAATCGTGGTAAATAATAAAGAAAATTAAAATATTTTTGTATAAAAATATAATTTAAATGTTTGTTAATAATTGTGTGTAAAAATTTTAATGAAAAGCGTTAAGTAAATTAGTGAAAAAAGTGTTAGAAGTTTGTTTGAAATTGCATGCAAATTAGAGGCGGTCGCTGTGTTGCTTTAGTTTGGCCATTCGTTGATGCAAATAAAAAAAAATGCAAATAAAAAAAAGCGAAAGTAAAAAGTGAATGAATAAAGAAGAGTGTGGTGAGAGGGTGTATATGAGAGTAGAGAAATTTTGAGCTGTTGTTTTTGTAAAGTTAATAATTTCTAATAGGAGTAATGTAAGAGTGAAATAATCAAGTCTCAATAATAGAAATAGCGATGCAATAGGTTGTTGCTAATTAAAAGTTAGTAAAGTAATGAAATGCAAAAAAGTGTTAAGTTTAAATCAAATATTTAGAAAAAATAATTTATGTCAAAATGTTCAATATATTAAAATTAAATTTAAATGAGAAAATGTGTAAGTTTGATAACACCCTCAACAAAAATACATTCATCATACTTCTAGTAGCTAAGTCCTTTATTTGATTGAATTTGTTTTATATTTTATTTTTAGAAGACACTGGTTATTCGCTAACCTAACCAAATTTAAATATATGTATACAAAATTTTGATTACAGTTATAGAAAATATTAATTGATAAAATTTTTTTTTTTTAATATAATCGCATTTAGTAAGGACCGTGTTTTTTTATTCATTCTTTTAGCTTCAACATTATAGAAGATTGCAAAGTACTATTTGAATATTTCTTAGAGATTCTCATTTAATAAATCGTTTAGGTGTTCAATATTATAGAAAATTCAAAATATATAATTTGATGCACGAAAAAGTACCAAAGTTATTTTCATTATATTCTTATTTACTCAATTCGTAAAAAATTCAAATAGTACAAAAATTTCTCCCAATTCTCATTCAATAAGGACCATGTGTCATATGATCCGGTTCCTCATTATAGAGAAAGCAAAAGTTACCAGTCCACTTTAAGATTATTATTTAGTTAGGACCATGCATGTTTAATGTTTCAAGGTTGAATATTCAACAAGTATAATTTTAGAGGTAACAAGTAGGAAAGTATAGGCATGGCCGGCCATATTATACTCTACACTATTGAGTATGTTAAAAATACCTGTATAGCAAGTAAATTCTACATAAATAGGTTTTTTAGGAACTATATGTTTCACTGCTTTTAAATATTTAAAAAATCCATAAAATCACTTCTAAACAAGTATGAATGTATTGTCGGCAATATAATACCTTACACTAATCAGTTTATTAAAAAATGGGATTTTTTTTAAATAAAGCATTTACTTTTTTAACTTTATTCCGGAATGTTTTTACTTACTGATGACAGAAAAACAGATTTTCTACAAGAAGGAAGTAGGAGTAAATATTGGCATACCCTTATAAATGTTGGTAGACGAATTTTCATCTAATTTAAAATTATTTATGTAGATTTTAAAAGTATTATTAGTGTTTATTTTTTGAAGAGGAGTTTGTATGGGTACTAGGGGCAAATGAGGCCCGGTCATCACAAAAATCGGTAGTGTCATTTAAAATTCTATAAAAATAAGTTTTGCCGACATAATAGATCTTTTAACTTAATTATAAGCCTAAAGGCCCTATTTGGGGGGTACGGTTATATGGGGGGTAGGAGAAATAATAGATCGATTTTTTGTTCTTGAGCTAAAAAAAGCGTTTGTTCTTTGCTTGAAAATTGCGACTTGTACGTTATGCACAAGGTTTACATGGACGGCCAGCCAGACGGACGGACGGACATAGCTTAATCGACTCAAAAAACGATTCTAAGTCGATTGCTATACTTTAAGGTGGGTATAGGACGAATATTTTTGTATGTTACAAACTAAATATACCCTCCCCACTAAAGTGGTGTAGGGTATAAACAGGAAGAATTCTACATTTAACATTGCCAAATATAAATTTTTATAAAAAGTAGTAAAATATTTATTTTATTCGAATATTCGACAAAATTTTTGGAATTATTCTTTATTCTAAATTAGACATATTTTTCGTTCGAAGAAAGACGAAAAGTTTTCTTGATTAATCGAATAATTTTTATTCAAGTGACAACCCTAATATTATACTGACGAAATGTTAAATGTCATAAAACATTCAAAACAGTTGTTCATGAAACGATGCATCGATATGTTTTTTTGAGATATACCAGTTTTGGAATAAATAAACCATATACTTCTATTACAAATTCCTACAACAGAATTTCATTTGACCCACTTTGTCATTCTCCCACTAAATATCCCATTTCCACTATTAACGGAAAAAAGTACCAAATTATTTGAAAATTTTAAGCGCAAATATATATGCATTTATGCAAGAGTTTAGCCAATTACCATTTATGACTTTAAATATAAGTATAAGCTAAAGTGTACTAAAACTGTCAAAATGCATACAAAAATATTGACAGTTTAATATTTTCAACTGAATGCCAATCACCTTGTTTATTTACTTCATTTAACTCTATTACGCATCTCCCATCAACTTCCTCTCACTAAAGTATACACACATTTCATACAACAATAATATCGGCAACAACAATAACACTTACACTAACCAATACTAGAATTAATAACAACAACAACAGTCACAGTATTAATCTCTTCTTATTTTCATTCCTTTTTAGTTTTCGGGAAATTTTACAAGTGTTCGGTTGTTTAATAATAAGGGTCGTTTAATAATTAAAAAATCGTGGTAAATAATAAAGAAAATTAAAATATTATTGCATAAAAATGTAATTTAAATGTTTGTTAATAATTGTGTGTAAAAATTTTAATGAAAAGCGTTAAGTAAATTAGTGAAAAAAGTGTTAGAAGTTTGTTTGAAATTGCATGCAAATTAGAGGCGGTCGCTGTGTTGCTTTAGTTTGGCCATTCGTTGATGCAAATAGAAAAAAATGCAAATAAAAAAAAGCGAAAGTAAAAAGTGAATGAAGAAAGAAGAGTGTGGGGAGAGTGTTTATATGAGAGTAAAGAAATTTTGAGCTGTTGTTTTTGTTAAGTTTATAATTTCTAATAGGAGTAATGTAAGAGTGAAATAATCAAATCTCAATAATAGAAATATTATTGAAAGGTTAGTAATAACTTAATAAAGAAATGCAAAAAGCTTTAATTTTAATCAAATATCAGAAAAAAAAAGAAAATTATTAAATTCAAAAAAATAAAAAGTATGTCAAAGTCTGTATAAAGAGGGAAAAAAAGAAAATTTTTTAATACCTATATTAAAATTAAATTTAAATGGCAATCTATAACGAATATGTGTAATTTTTTAAAAATAAATACGTTTCATTTGATTTGGTAACACCCGTCATCTAAAAATATACATTGCTGCTAATAGGTGAGTCCTTTATTTGATTAAATTTGATGTATATTTCATATATAACAATAATACAAATTTAAAATATAAAATATATTCTTAATGAAAATGATTTGAAAAAAAATCAGTTCGATTCATACAATTTATTACAAAATGTATTTCAGAATGCTCAAGCGATACTTTTAAACGATCCTTTAAGAGCTTTGTGATTAGGTACTTATCTTGAAATTCTCATATTTGAAATCAAATGAAACTTTTTCGGAATATCGGCTATTTTGGTAATTTTTGGAGCTGAATCGTGCAAGTACTGTTCCCTTAACCAGAATGTTTACTTTTAATACACTATTTTGAACAGTAATTGAATTGTAAATGATTTTCAGAAAATATGTAATGTAAAAATTACATTTACATTTTCCCATTTAAAATTTTACTTTTTTAATTTCTAAATTTACAAAATTTTTCCACAATTTTTTTATTTTACTCCTTTTGAAGTCCAAAATATAAAATTCTGTAATTTTACAGAAGTTGCAAATAGAGACCGAATTCTGCCTCTTCTTATTTTATTAGACATTGTAAACAAAATTTGTCATAAATGAGAAACCATTCAAAGGTGAAACTTTCAGCGATTTTGTTAAGTAATTTTGAAAATTTTAAAATTTTTGTCAAAAATATAAAACTTTTAATAAATATATAATTCAATATAATTTTAAGCGCATATGAAGTTTTAGTAAGTTTTAGTTTCGTAAACAGTAAAGTTTAAACTCAAGCAATGCATTATTAGAAAATTCTTTTGAAACTATAGTGAAATATTATTTTGTTTTTAACTGATTTAATTGAAACTTAGGAAAAATATATTTTTAAGTTACCTCTAATTGTTTTTAGTTATTCTTTATTTGCAAACAAATATTTTCTTAATTTTTTTTACAAATTTGTTTCATAAAATTATTTTTCTAATTTAAACATATTTTCAGTTTTTTTTTGTGTGTAAATAAGTCTGAGAAAATCTGGGATTAGTTTAATTTTTAATCAGAAAATTGAGTTTTTTTTTAATAGTTTATTTTTATATAATAATCTGAAATCGGTTCAAGTACCTTTAAAATGCAACAAATTAATCAATTAATTTCTCATTAAAAGTCTATGTATAAGTTTGTCATTCCGTTTGTAATTTCCACAACATAATTTTCCGACCCTATTAGGTATGTCCATTAAGCAGTTTGTCTATATATTTGTGGAAACCAATTTTCTGAAGATCACAGATATCTTTGGTATCTGTATCATCAACAATTCTGTCAGACATGCTTTTGTGAAATTTTATATTTAAAATAAAAAATAGGACCCGGAGTTAGTAAGAACCTATAATAGGAGATTTTTTGAACTTTTTCCTTTTTAAAAATTACTATTTGAATTTTTTTTATAAAAATGAACCTAAAAATTAATTTATTAATCTAGAACCCGAAGTAGGAACAAATAAAAGAGGATTTATTTCGTTCTGCAAAAAAATACTTTTTGAATTTTCTATAATATTAAACCTAGAAACATTAAAGGCCCGGAGTAAATAAGACTCTAAAAACCTTATAAAGTTTGTTTATAGGAATTATAAACAAACATTGAATTCTTACTTCATTTTATTAAACTCCCCAAAAATGTTTGGTATCCTTATGCCATTGAGTAGAAATTGTAATACTTATCACAGACACAATTTGCTGAATATATTTTGTATTTTGTTGGGATGATTTTTGCCTGAACTATGTATATTAACGGAAATAGTATAGTTTTAACTCATTTGTCTGCAGATGTCGCAACAGGAGTTTAATTTGTTATATGTTTATTAGTATAGTACTATATTTCCGAGTACTGTTTAAAATGAAAGTTTAAAATAAGAAAACTAGAACAATTTGCAAGTTATAATAACAGCCTCTATAA
This sequence comes from Lucilia cuprina, assembly GCF_022045245.1. NCBI lineage: Eukaryota > Metazoa > Arthropoda > Insecta > Diptera > Calliphoridae > Lucilia > Lucilia cuprina. The sequence continues at coordinate 45,416,529 of NC_060951.1, read as the reverse complement.
CCTGAAACAAATTTGTTTAATTATACCCTTCACCTTCGTGAGAAGGGTATATATAAGTTTGTCATTCCGTTTGTAATTTCTATAATATAATTTTCCGATCCTATAAAGTATATATATTCTGGATCCTTATAGGTAGCGGAGATGATTAAGCCATGTCCGTCTGTCTGTCTGTCCGTCTGTCTGCCTGTCTGTCTGTCTGTCTGTCTGTCTGTCTGTCTGTCTGTCTGTATGTTTGTTGAAATCAGTTTTTAGAAGACCCCAGATATCTGCGAGATCCGAATCTTCCATAATTCTATCAGACATACGACCGGCAAGAACGCTATTTAAAATCAGCAAAATCGGTCCATAAATAACGGAGATATGAGCAAAAAACCGAGACAACCTCTGAAAATTTCATATAAAATTTAGATTTTTTATTCATGCTCAGACAGAAACTGCAAAAAACAAAAACAAAATACATAACAATACGGTAAATATTGTTATTGTAATTTGTTTATAAAAGCAAAGCAGAGCAAGAGCAGCAGAGCAAGAGTAGCAGAGCGAGAGCAGCACTAATGTTTTGTTATTGGCTAGAAATATGAAATTAAGTATGTAGAGCCTGGATTAAGTGAGAACCTATAAAAGGGGACTTTCTGGTACTTTTTCGTTCTTCAAAAGGTATTTTTTGAAATTTCTATAATATTGAACCTAGAAACATGAAATTAAGTATGCATGGCCCGGATTAAGTGAGGACCCAAACAAAGGGAGTTTTTGGTACTTTTTCGTTTTTCAAAAGGTACTTTTTGCAATTTCTACAATATTGAACCTAGAAACATGTAATTAAGTATGTATGGCCCGGATTAAGTGAGGACCCATAAAAGGGGACTTTTTCGTTGTTCAAAAGGTACTTTTTGCAATTTCTACATTATTGAACCTAGAAACATTTAATTAAGTATGTATGGCCCGGATTAAGTGAGGACCCATAAAAGGGGACTTTTTGGTACTTTTTCGTTCTTCAAAAGGTACTTTTTGCAATTTCTACAATATTGAACCTAGAAACATGTAATTAAGTATGTATGGCCCGGATAAAGTAAGGACCCATACAAGGGGACTTTTTGGTACTTTTTCGTTTTTCAAAAGGTACTTTTTGCAATTTCTACGATATTAAACCTAGAAACATGTAATTAAGTATGTATGGCCAGGATTAAGTGAGGACCCATGAAAGGGCACTTTTTGGTACTTTTTCATTCTTCAAAAGGTACTTTTTGAAATTTCTATAATATTGAACCTAGAAACATGTTATTAAGTTCGTATATCCCGGATTAAGTGAGAACCAGTAAAAGGGGACTTCTTGGTACTTTTTCGTTCTTCAAAAGGTACTTTTTACAGTTTCTACAATATTGAACCTAGGAACATGTAATTAAGTTTGTATGGCCCGGATTAACTGAGGACCCATAGATGGGGACTTTTTGGTACTTTTTCGTTCTTCAAAAGGTACAAAAGGCTTTAAACACATCATGGTGAAGGGTATATAAGATTCGGCACAGCCGAATATAGAACTCTTACTTGTTTTGTTATTATTTTTATCCTCGGAATCATTGTCTAAATCGATTTAGCAATTACTCATGTATGTATGTCCGTAAATGTAAACCTTGTAATCATAATTTGACTATTAATCAAATCACTGACTCTCAGGCAGACCTCAGAAAAGAAAAGGAATGCGTATATTTGATAAGCAAAAATATGGCACCAATTGGGATGAACATGTAAAACCTAACTCCAACCTATCCTAAACGATATTGCTGTTTTTTTTGTTCGGGAATCCTTTAGAAAATCAAGCCAATTTCTGTCATTTATATTCTTTTATAAGAATCAGGGACATTTTTGAGCCTATCTTCCGGTTTTCTTCAACAAATACATTGGCCATGATCGACTTACACTCTTACTTGTATACAATTTTTGTTTGACCTGCTACAGTCAGTAGTTTTTAGTCGTTTACTGAAATATCACTCTTAAGCAATGTATACACAGTTGTTAAATCTAACAATTTTGGCAGAAAAATTTTCCAAAAATGTGTAACAACCGTGTCAACTTACAATTTTTTTGTCTTACAACATTGTCAGAAATGTTTTTTTTTTTTTTTTTTTGACAACACCAATGCTTTTTCTGACACAAAGTTGTTCGACATTTACTGAACATTTTACTGCCAACTTTGTAAGATCTGACAACCGTGTATCATTACCATGTTTTAGTTTGTGAATATTTTGAAATGACATTTGAATGTTCACTGTAACAATATTGGCAGAAAAATGCCCAAAAAATGTCTAACAACAGTGTCAAATTACAATTATTAGTATTACAACATTGTTAGAAATGCTTTATCTGACAACACCAATACTTTTTCTGTCACACGATTGTTAGACATTTACTAAACATTTTACTGCCGACGTTGTAAGATCTGACAAACATGTATCATTACACCCTTTAAGTTTGTGAATATTTTGAAATAACATTTAAATGTTCTCTGTAACAATATTGGCTCAAAAATGTACAAGAAATGTCTAACAACCGTGTCAACTTATTATTTTTTGTCTTACAACATTGTCAGAAATGCTTTTTCTGACAACAATGTTTTTTTCTGTCACACGATTGTTAGACATTAACTAAACATTTTACTGCTAACATTGTATAAAGATCTGACAACATTGTGTCATCACAGTCTTTGAGTTTGTAAATATTTCGAAATAAAATTTAAGCATTCTCTGTAATTACATGTAAACTCATACTAAAAAGTAATATTTCTTGAAAAAAAACACGAAATTGATTCCATTGTACTGCTTTAAAAGGAAAATAAAAGAAGATTATATATGTACAAACATATACATATATATTCAAAAATTAGTAGTTACATAGACATCACGTACTTATGTAAATATGTATATGACAGCATCAATATACAGGAAAATTAAAATTTAAAATTACAATAGTTAACTAAACTAAATTGAAAAAAAACGATACATTGCAAAACATGTACAACTTTTGGTCAATGTACCCCAAATACAAAAGGATTCAATTCAAAGCAAATTAGAAAAAAAAGGACAATCATTGAATTGAAAAAGTTGCAAACGAAGTTCTAAAATTATATATTATTAGATCCCAATCAATTCGAGCCAATAGGGGGAACCATAAGAATATAATGTTTTACTCAAATATACACAAGACTTTAGTTTCAGATAAATAGTTGGGGCAACCTAAAGAAAATTAATTTCACAACATTTACAACTTATCTCTTAACTTAATGCGTATAAGTAATTGAATTTCAATTCATACGAAAGTCATTTCTTGGCTATATATTTAGCCAAAATGATAGAGTCAGAGAAAGTTTGTTTAGTTTGTAATAATGTAAAATAGATTTTTATCTTCACCGCCCTCTTCCTTTCAAGTTTTTTTTTTTATGGCTGCTACTCTTTGTATAAACTTTTACATACTTGATTATATAGAAAATTTTGTCAACTTTTTAATCATGTAGAAAATTTAATTTCATTTCATTGGTTCACATTGGTTCACAGTATAACAACCACTAAAACGTGCTGTAGCATGTGCTACTTAACGTTTTACAAAGTACTTACATTGTGGCATTATACTTGAAATATTAAGATTTTATTTTACATGATGTAAAGTACAAATTATGGTCAGCTATACAATAATACTTCGTTAACATGATAATTTATATAATTTTATTTATTGACCACAATTTTATGTGAAATCTTTTAAATTATTTTTTTCTCTATATGAATGTTTGCATGTGACTTGAAATGTTAAAAAGTAAAAACACTTTAAATCTATTTGACCTCAAACTATAAACGAGTACAAATTCATATTAAATTCTATTTTCAACGATTTGTGTTTTTTCCTCTGTTTTATCCAATAAGTATAAGTGTATGTGTGTATGTTTTTTTGCTCTGTGCTTATATATTGTTGGAATATGATAAAATGTTTTAAATTAATCTTCACATTCATACATAGATAGATATGCATCAAGTTGCAAATATATAGTATGCAACAAACGTGTATAAGTGTGGAAATGCAGGGAAGGAGTGAGGTAAAATTAAACTGAAGTTTTTAATACAAAACTTTTAGTTTCGCTGTTTCTTTAATTTTGTACAGATATTTCTTGATAAGTTTAGGTTGAAAGTAGGATGTGGTCATACAATTAATGAAGTCTTGTTAAATCAAAGTTAATGATGAATCAGGAAAATTTCGTCTACTTATTCGAAATATTGATTAGAGAATAACTGCAATGGTCCTCGATACTATAATGGTCTCGGTATGCTCATTTCTGATGGTGCATATTGTACAGATAAATACTATGCAAATAATTTAGAAACGATCCACACCAATTAGACTAATACTGTCCGAGCCATAAGTAAACCAAAAACACGAACCAAACGAAACCACAGTGCTTCACTGTCCTTGCTGAAAATTCTAACTTTTAATTTTATTGTGCCCATAATTTTATGCATTATACTAACCTTCTGGGGGAGTTTGATTTACCACCGTTTCATTATTTCAAGTGAACGTATGGAATTATCTTATAAATAGTTTTAATTTTGATTACCTTCTCTCCATCGAAAAATTTGTTAAGCTCCCCAGCAAAAATATTACATAGTTTTTAAATTATATTTTCTTACCTAACAACACGCTTTTCTACATATCGTCTAGATTACATAGAAGTAGTCTAATAAGGTCTTACTAATAATGTGTTATATAAATACTTTTTAATTAAGTAGTTCTCTTACATGTGAAGCTATAGAAACTTTATAGTTTTAAGTGATTTACAAGGACCTCTATGGGTTTGTGATTAGTACTTGTCTCTAATTTAAAATAATGACTTAAAATGTTATTGAGTAAGTAAATTATAGCACTTTAAAAGTGTTAATTAAAGTTTTAGGTCTGTTGGCATCATATTTATTGTATTCTAATTTAAACATTCCGCTAAAGGTCGGAATCCATCAGGTAACCTGAGTTGCGTGACCGCCGCCAATTTTTTTAGTTTCTTAATTATTATGCAGACCATTCCATTTGAAACTAGATTTCCTATTTGTTCATACGTTTCACTTGGTCATGAATTGGGTCTAGCAAAAACTAGGAAATGACAACATGCTTTTCAAAGACTACTATACATTGTCTGAATTACATAGAAGTAGTCTAATAAGGTCTTACTAATAATGTTTTATATAAATACTTTTTAATTCAATCTTGCATGTGAAGATATAGAAACTGTATAGTTTCATATGATTTACAAGGACCAAGGACTAATTGCCTGTAAGCGTTTGTGATCAGTATTTGTCTCTAATTTAAAATAATAACTTAAAACCCTTACATGGTAATGAATTTTTTTCTGGGTCGGTTGGCATTATATTTATTGTATTATATTTTATACATTCCGTTAAAGATCGGATTCCACCAGGAAGGCTGAATTGTGCGACATCCGCCAATTTTTTGGTTTTTTAATTATAATATAGAACATTATGAAAATTTTTTCTTCCCGTTTAGAGTCATACATTTTAAAACAGATTTCTGCACCTATTCGCTCTTATACTCCAATTGGCCTTGAACTGCGAATAGTGAATGATCTTGCGCCTCAAAATAATCTAAGAGATCAAAATTCAATTCTTTTGGAAAGTACTTCTTTATATTTTTGCTGCATATGACAGGCTAATGATCAATAATGCTTTATTATGTAATCATTCGCAATTGAAACTGGAAAAACTTCCGAATTACAATTCTCCTAAAATAAATTTTAATAAAAATTTCAATAAACTTATTAAGGCCCTCTAAACATCTTATGGTATTCTGACCTTATCAAAACCACAAAATTCGCTACAAGTATAACGTTTTTATACCCTTCACCTTCGTTAGAAGGGTATATATAAGTTTATCGTTCCGTTTGTAATTTCTATAATATAATTTTCCGACCCTATAAAGTATATATATTCTGGATCCTTATAGATAGCGGAGTCGATTTAGCCATTTCCGTCTATCCGTCTGTCTGTCTGTGTGTATGTTGAAATCAGTTTTCAGAAGGCCCCAGATATCTGCGAGATCCGAATTTTCAATAATTCTATTGGAAATACGATCGAATAGAACGCTATTTGAAATCAGTCCAATCGGTCCATAAATAACGAAGATATGAGTAAAAATCCCAGACCACCTCTCTTTTTGGTACTTTTTCGTTCTACATAAGGTACTTTTCTGAATTTTCTAAAATATTGAACCTAGAAACATGAAAATTTGAATGTAGGGCCTTGACTAGGTAAGAACATATAAAAAGGGACTTTTTGGTACTTTTTCGTTCTAAAAAAGTACTTTTTGAATTTTCTAGAAACATGAAATTAGCATGTAGGGCCTTGACTGGGTAAGAACCTATAAAAGGGACTTTTTGGTACTTTTTCGTTCTACAAAAGGTACTTCTTGAATTTTCTATAATATTGAACCTAGAAACAAGAAATTTAGAATGTAGGACCTTGACTAGGTAAGAACCTATAAAAAGGAACTTTTTGCTACTTTTTCGTTCTACAAAAGGTACTTTTTTGAATTTTCTATAATATTGAACCAAGAAACATGAAATGTAGAATGTAGAGCCTTGACTTGTAAGAACCTACAAAAAGGGACGTTTTGGTACTTTTCCGTTCTACAAAAGGTACTTTTTTGAATTTAATATTAATAATAATATTGAACCTAGAAACATTATGTAGAGCCTGGATTAAGTGGGAACTCACAAAAGGGAAGTTTTTGGTACTTTTTTGTTCTTCAAAAGGTACTTTTTAAAATGTCTATAATATTGAATCTAGAAATATGAAGTTAAGCATGTACAGCCCGGATTAATTTAGATCGTATAAAATGGGCTACAATTGTTATTTTTTGATTTTTTGTAATAAAATTCGTAATGACTCTTTTTTAACACATCATGGTGAAGGGTATATAAGATTCGGCACAGGCGAACATAGAACTCTTACTTGTTTTTTTTTAAGTTATAGAAAGGAAACATATTCTCAACACGTTGACTTATAAAATATTGCACAGTGGTTCTTTGCTATTCCTTTAAAACAGTCATAAGACATAATTAAAGATTCAGTAATGGTTCCAAACTGAACTAAATTACTTACTAAGATACTGACAAGATGGCGGTAGTAAGTCATTACATAACTACTTCTAAGTACTGCAGATTTTAAGGAAAATGATTTGTTAGGTTAATCCTAAAATATCTAAATACAAATGGCTTTCTTTCTTTAATTTTAGTTCTTAAACACTGTGCCACATTTCATGTTTTTCTTTCCCATTTTTTTTTAATTCCAAAGAAAAAATCTGTAACATATGTTTCGATATCTTATCCTCTTGTATTTTTCATACTTGTTGTATTTCGCATTCTGTTAAGAAACTGATTTTAGCCACTAATTCAGCATTTCTTAACCAATACTTATAAATATAAAAGAAATAGATGAAAATATATCTAAGAAAAAGTGGCAAATACTTGGTATTTCTATTGGCCATATACTCAAGCATATTGTGTTGTAAGACAAAAGGAAAAAAAAAACGAAACTAAACATAGAGTACGTAGTTCTACTTAAGTGGAAACCATAAGTTTCCCATCTTTTTTACATTCCTTTATTTTTTTTTTGGTGTAATCCCTGTGTTGTATATTCTTGTTTTCATTGTTCCATATTGTGTATTTAAGTCACGTACCGAAGATATGCGACATTTGAACTATAGTTTTAGTTTTGAAGTTATCTGCCATATAGAGCTACTCTTTCTTTTTTTATCCATTTCTTCTATTGCTGCTTAGTTAAGTTTCTTCAGGACTAAAAGGACAGTAGAGAAAAAGTGAATGAAAGTTAAAACAAAAAACACATGTATAGCAATACTAATTCTTTTTTTGCTAAAGTCATCAAAATATGGTGCAGTTAAATTAAAAAAGAATGAATAAAAGAAAGAAAGCAACAAAACCAAATACAACTCAACTAACTGGCCAAAAAGTCATTAAACTTTGAAAGTATAAGTGCAGAAATAAGTATAAGTGTTTCCAAAAAAAAAAAAAAAATAAGTATTTATTACTATTATTTGTATTTTAATATCATTGTCATCGACTTCATAGCATCATCATAGGATTTTGAAAAGTATTTTGTGTGTCTTTAAATTTACGAGATATTTCATGAAAATAGACAATTTATTATCACAAATAGACAAAGACTATTGTAATGTCTGAGCTTAGAGTGATGAGTAGAGTGCGAATGTGTATTTGTTTTAGAAAGTGTTGAAAGGCTGAAATAAATATTTAGAAATGTTTATCTAAAGTAAGTTAAATTGAATTCTACACTAATACTAATACAAAACAAGTAAGAAGTTATAGTCGGGAGAGGCCGACCATATAATATCCTTCACCTGTATACGTATAAAATGTGATTTAGTTTTCATAATAAAGCATTTAAGTTGGAATGTACCTTGTCCCAGATATACTTAAGCCAAACATCGTTTAATAAAAATGTACATTTAAGTAAACTTTTGATGGGGGCTTTTAATAGGGGCTATGAGGCCCTATAATTATAAATTTCATGAGGGTCATCAAGGCTAGTATAGAACTTGGTTTTGCAGCTTTTTGTCGAGATAAGAGTATAATAAACATAATTATGAACTTAAAAGCTCTATTCAGTTGTATGGGGCCTAGGTGAAATAATGGACCGATGTGCCAATTTTCATTGAATTATCTCCAAAATTGCGACCTGTAGTTTGATTACAATGTTTACAAGCTCTATTCGGGGGTTTAATTGTATGGGGGCTAGGTGAAATAAAGGACTGATGTTAACCATTTTCAATAGGCTTCGTCTACGGTGTCACAGAAGATCATGTGGCAAATTTCATTGAATTATCTTCAAAATTGCGACCTGTAGTTTGATTACAAGGTTTACATGGACGGACGGACGGACAGACAGACGAACGGACATAGCTAAATCGACTCAGAAAATGATTCTGAGCCAATTGGTATACTTTAAGGTGAGTGTAGGACCAATATTATTGTGAGTTACAAACATCAGCACAAACCCAATATACCCTCCCCACTAAAGTGGTGTATGGTATAACAACTGTGTTTACAGTTAGGTCTTGAAAAACGGAGTTAAAAGATTCAAACGAATTGATATGGACAGTTTAGAAACTATTGAGGATCCCAACTTCTAAGTAATTATTTCAAAGAGTTTTTTTTATTTTTTTTCGCTCTCTGATCCAATAAAGACTATATTTTTTGGAGATTATAAATAATCGAATGCCGCTAATCTTAATTAATCGTTCAACGATATCGATCAGGATCGACGAATGATTTTCTATTATATTTAAGAAACCAGTCTTTAATTCCCTTGGTGAATAGTGCGACATTAACGATTTTCATTAAAAAAAATTCCACATATTTTGACGGGATCTTTCACATAAAGAAATGAGGAAATATCTGGTTACTGAAAACAGTACGAGGTTATATGGTAACTATAAAGTATTTCAGTGCCAATCATTTAATTCGATTCTCTATATATTGTTGCTGTCTAAGACTTAAGACCAGTCAAAAGTATTTAAAGCAATAAATCCTATAGTCTATATATCCGGGACTATAGCTAACCAAATATAGTTTTTCCAATTCCTTATATTGATCCTTTAAAACTAGTTACAGGTGTTTATGTAAACTAATTTTATATACTTAAACATTTTACCTCTTGAGTACTACTAACTACCACTACTATTCACTCAGGTTCTACACAATTAAACCTATACTCATACCTAGAAGTATTCTACATTTAGACGATTATATACAAACACAACATAAAGTTTATTTTATTTATATAGAATATAAACTAAATTATAGTTAAATTTATTGAGTTTTCGTGTTAACCATGCATAATTGAGTTTTACGAATTTTAAACAAGAAGAATGTCAACAATTAAAACGATTTATTGGTTACTCGACTAAAGCCAAAAACATATATACATACGTACATACATATAAACATTATATAATACGTATAGAAATTCAGCAAAATATATACATGAATATATTTATACACTTATATGTATATAAAGGACCTGGTTAGTTTTATCAGGACACAATGGTTGCAATTTTAGAAAGTAGTTAACTGATGGTTCTTTTAACCGTATATAGAAAAGATTCCATTGTATACTTTAGTTTCCTTAAGTAAACTAGAAAATGTACACCCTATATTTTTTGTATGAACGTTATTAAGGAATTTCGTTTATTAAAACCACCAAAAGTCAATGTCTACTTTAAAGCCCCTAAGTAAACTAGGAAGTAGTCACTGAAACAAAAAGAAAATAGTTATTTTATACCCAAAAATATTTCGAATATATTTTACAGAATAAGCACAATGAATTATTAGTTGTCCCTAAGTAATTTATAGTTTTCAGTCATATTTCAGATTTTGGTCACCCGAACTACAGGAATATGGAATATTTGAATTTATTAACATACATACTCGTAATCCGACAAAATTTTGTATGAGGGTAGAAACATTTCATGGTGTTATAGTGGAATAGACTGTTGTGTATTTAAACTATGAAGATATTTGTTGATTTTTATGGAAAATGCAATGCATACAATTATTACAAAATAATAAACAAACATACCCATATTCTCACTCACACTTATTTGCATGCATTGAAATATAAGCCTAAACTTGGAATATTACTTATGCAGTGATGGACAATTTGTATAATAATCGCTCCAAAAATTGGTAACTTGAGTGAACTAATATATGGTAAATAAACTGTGATCTTTGCTTAGAAACTTTTTGATTTGTAAAATAATTGGTTTTGTAGAGTTCAATCTAGGCTTTAGCTTTCTTATGGGTTTCTTATAAAAATGTACTTCTAGAATAGCATTTTATTCATTATTTTTACATGAAGGTGTCACTACTACAATCGCTTACAAGTAATTAGAAAAATCAGTCAATAATAATCGTGTCAGCTTTTGAATCTTCAAGCAGAAGGTGACTAATGATTAATATAGTACTTATATAACACATTATTAATAAGACGTTATTAAAATACTTCTATGTAATCAGAACTATATGCAGTAGACATTGAAAAGTATGGTAATAGGTAAGCGGTTAAGTCATTACCAATTTGTTGCTGAGTAGTAATACTCTTTTTCATAAACACTTTTTTTCTTAAGCTAATATTAGTTCCATCCCAACCTTATATTTTGTGATCGTTGAATGAAATTTGATTTTACAAAATTTAACAAATATTTTCTGTTTTACCAGTCTAAGGCCTATATCACTGATTAGCAAGAAAAGAACTTTCTTTCATTGAAGTACTGAAAAATACCTGAAGAAGTTATGATTTTAACACAGACTTGTCATAGGAGGAATGTCCTTTTTATTTGCTTTCAAATTCACTTCATCTAAAGTCATTCTCAGAAAGTAATTTTTATGTTCTTTTTTTTTGGAAGTTATTAGGAAGTAAAATAGTAGTATTATAAAATACAACTAGTTTGACTTAAATAATATTAACATAAATAAAAATATTAGACGCATTTGATTAAAAAAAAAAATGGTTTAATTCGGTACAAAAAAAAAAAAAAAATTCCTTCAATTAAGAAAAATTGATTCTTTTCGCTTCTTTGGAAGTCAATAAACATCACTTCCGCAGAAGGTAAATATTTCATTTAGAGCTACTTTGGGGTGATGATAAATGTTATTCTTTTGGAAGTACTTCGTTTTATTTCTGTTGGTTGATACTAGGATATCCTTTATTCCATAATTTGTTCGAGTATGATCCGCAGTGTATTTGGCTGATTGCAGCTGAAAGACCACACCACGCGTTGTAAGCTTTTTCGCATTCTATGCGTTTGTCAAAAAAGTGGAATCAATGTATTATTATACTGATAATTACAAGTACAAAAGCGTAGAATGCTTAAAGTCGACCTACTTTTTGCATTTATAAGCGTCACAAGCAGTGCACGATCATGTTAGCTGATTTTGACATTTTATATTCTTTATTTAATGCGTATTTATCAATTTGACTAAATTAAATAAAAGCTGCATAATCATGCTGCGCTTTAAAAGCATAGAACGCTAAGTAGAAATAAAAAGCGCATAATGCTTTGACGCGAAGACGCGTAGTGTGGATTGATATATGTAACTGCGGTATTGTTCATAGCGAAGGGATCATTCTATGAACTGTAGCCTTGTGTTAATTGGTGAAACACAAATTCCTTTTAGAGTGGAAGGCATGGGTTTGATATCTACCAAAGAGTCTAGTTAAGGTTTGGTACCACAGGCCCGGATAAGGACTAGGTGTACTTCTGCGGATGTAATGTATTAGGATGTTTGTCTTAAACTAATTAACCAGCTAAACTGATTCTTCGTCAGTTGTTCCAATTGATAGAACAATTTCTTTATTTAACTTTATTACAAGGTCCTCTTTGAGCAATATCATTGAAGTATTCTAACAAGAATAAGAAATTGTATATATGTATATGCATGCTGAGTGAAGGATATATACACTTTATTTTTTTATTTCAATTTCCCTTAAATACATTGTGAGTTGTAATATCAACTTATGTGTAATAAAACCAATTGTTGCACAACTTGTAGCAGGATTGCTCATCTCTGATACAGAATGCTTTAAAGAAAATGGTTACTACTACTAAAAGTACATTTAAATAACAAACTTACATACGCTACACACTATTTACTCACATACTAAAGGTATTTTATGTTTATGATGCAAAAACTACGAATACAATATACCACTAGTTGCTATGCATACCCAGAACAATTCCTTATGGTCCTTTTACGAAAACCATAAGGAAAAAACTCTCTAAACACTTTTAAGCCCATTTTTTCCCAGTGTAGGCAAAAATACCAAAGAAATGGAGAAGAAAAAGAGCTAAAACAAAGACCATTCATAAAATGTAAACTAAAAATAATGTACACGTAATACGTAAAATATTGTGTATGGTCTGGTCTAGGCTTTACATACTACATCTAACAAATTGCTAGGATCATATACATATGTATATATACATTGTACAAATAAAACTCCCGTTAAAAATTTTTGTTTAAAAACTATAAGAAAAACATATAAATTTTGTGTATTTTGAGAGAATTTAAATAAAATTCAAATAAAATTGCAGCAAATCATGTTATCTTGGCTCCTTAGTTGTGTGTAATAACATGTGTGTGTGTATGTATATTTATGAGGGGGGTAAAGGGAATGAAAGGGTTTAAAAGTTATTTTTGTTTTCATACAATTATTATTATTTTTTATTTACAATGTCTTCTAAGGATTGTAGATATTAAAACTAATATACATACATACATACATACATACATACACATTTATTTACTTACATTATTGTTCATTTGTTTTAGTTTTTTTCAGTTTCTTTATAACATCATATATTTTAGTTTTCTTATCCTATTTTTCTGGGCAATTTTTTTTCTATTTGTTTTTATAACGGAAGTTAAGAAAAGCAAAAGGTAATTTCATAAACTATTTAGAAGTGAACATGCAATTGTATTTTAACAAAATGTAGGAAAATATGTGTAAGACACAAAACAAAAAAAGAAAAAACATTTTAAATTGCATACAAATAGAAAGGAATTTTTATAAGTACTTAGGTACTTGGAACGATTTTTATCTTTAAGTCACATTTAAAGGTTTATTTTTTATAGATGAGTTTTAAAAAGGTTAATAAATTATGTAGTTTAGTAGTGATTAATATTAATAGACTAAAATTTACAATGACAGTAACATTTATTTTATGATATGAAGAATTTATGTTAGTTTTAAAAAGAAATAATAAAATTAATTAACATTCTTCTAAAAAATAAATAACGACTAAGTTGAATGTAATGCTTTTAGGAAAAATGCTGTTAAAAGAGTTCCTCGAGACCTTTTGTCTTTATAATCCATTCCAAATTTAAGCTTTTTTGTGAGATCTGTTGTAGTAAAAAAAAAAACTTCAAACAACTTCGATATGATTTGATAATGAGACTTATGCATCTTTTGTTGCCTTCTCGATGATCATATTCAAACCCGAAAAGTCAATTGTGGAAGAGTTTCGTTCAAGAATAATCAGTTAACTGTGAATTCGTCTGTCCTATTAAAGAAGTACAATATCATCTGGGATGATACCGATATTGAATGCATTTTTAAAATAGATCTTAGGGAAGAGGAAATGTTAGATTACATGAAATTATAGGAAATTAGTGGTGACTCTCTATAGCAGTTGAGCTCAATGATTTCTTTCTTCTTGGGGAAACATTTTAATTCTTGATGTCAATACAGTTCCCTTGTCTATTTGTTGATCATGTTCGAAATTGCGATTTGTTCAAACACATACTCAGCTTTTGAATGTATGTTCTTATGTCCATGAATCCATGTTGAGACATAATGTGAATGCAACTGAGAAGATCACTCCCTAGATGCTTCTATCTAACTTCAACGAATGTCTGAAAGAAAGTGCGCCTGAATTTCACTATTCTCTCCACATGCTCTACATGCTCCTTAATACGCCAGTCCAATTTTGTATAGCTGTAATATCGTGTTTCCACTTAGAATATGTACCACCAAACTTACCTTAGACTTGCTCATTTCGTGGAGGTTACTCGTCTTGCTATCATCAGGGTCTCACCATTGCATCTTTGCGTCCAATGGTTTTATGTTCGTCAGATTAACTATCTCAGTTAAAGCTTTCTTGCAATGGAATACGGTCATAGAATTAACTTTATTACCTGCTATTGCCCTGATTGCCTTCTGGCTCTCGGTCCACCCAATTTTGAGCCATACGGGTAGCAACGGATTCAAACTGGTATTTGCTCTAATGTTTCGCTTGACGAATACATTTTATCTGAGATCAGCATATTCTGTGCAATCTGAAAAGTCCAAGGATTATGTATAGCCTTCCAAAGTGTACAGTATGCATTGATGAGATGTTCAATAACCTCTTTTTGCCAGGTCGCCTAAAATAAAGAGACGTTCGGCTGTAAGTACCTCCTCAAATCTTAATCAATGGGTGGATGAAGTTGTACTCACGCCTTCACTCATAAACAAGCTGCATATACGCTGTCAAAAGACGATTACCAGATTATTGAAGCTTTATCGGAGAATACTGAAATCTCTTTAACAAGAATGATGTTCTTTTCGGAATAATATTTTCTTGTTTATGTTTTAATATGGAATATTTTGCCAATTGTGCCCTCTTCTACAAAATCTGAAATGTAAAATATCAAAATTTTTAATTAATTTGATTAAATTTTTAATTAGTTGAATTAAGATTTAGTTTCCATTTAATTAAATATTTAATTTGTTCAATTAATGAATTAGTTAATTTTAATTTTTTTAAATTTCATTAAAGATATCATTTATTTGAGAACATTAATTTAATAATTAAAACTCATTTTAAATTTCTTCTGTGAAGTTGAAACTTTCCGAATTAGTATGTCCACATCGGCAAGCGTTAATCAATCCTTAAATTTCGCCATAATATGCATAAAATCTAAAACAATTCTATACTGCAATATTTTAATCTAAAAACATTGCATACCTTTTCCTCAATATGATGCAATAATAAAATCCCTTCCCAAGAAAATTGAAGCCATTGCTTTTCTTGAAATGATGTTTAGCAGGATACAACTGATAACACAAATACATGAAACTAGAAAAATGAACCAGGAGGAAGAAAACAAAGCAGTAGAAATGTCAGAAAAGAACACTAAATCAATTTAACTATAGCGTGTTTCTCTAAAATGGCTGCAATGTGTACGAAACTGATTTTACACTTGACTACAATAAAGAACATTGTAAACGACAAACTACTAGACACAAACACTCACACACAATCATACTCACAAACAAGTGTGCAACAATAAAAGAGTAGTGGTAAAAATTGGAAGGTTTTCATAAGACAGGCCTTTCAGCATGTCTTCTCTTCAAAGCAAAATGCTGTTTTTGGTTGCAAAATTATCAAGTTAAAAGCCATTTCCATAAAAAGGCCTTTTAAAAGATCTCCCCACTCCCATTTAAATTACCCGGAATGATAAAAGCACGTACACATACTAACATAAATCTCGAACATATACAAAATGAATGGCTGATATGGTGTTTGACGCAATTGCAGTGGCAAGAATTGTGAATGTAATAAATAGCAATTGTAAAAAGTGTTTGAGTTTCTCTGTTGTTGTTATTCTTCATCTCCTGTGTGCATTTATGTTTGTGCAACAACATTGATTGATTTTTATTCAGTCATCTAAGGAGACCCTCCTTGTTCTCTGCTGCTCTGTAATAGAAAGCGCTAAACTTTGCATGATTTCACTTTTATCTATAACTGGCTCTTTTTCCCATATATTTTTTTGTTTTCAACAAAATTTCAAAGTATGACATGTAACAATGGTAATATGTTGCATACATAACCTAAAAAGCCAAGTTGCTATAACTGAGTATGTAACATTTAGCCTCGACTTACAAACAAACAAAAAACAAAGAACATTGTTAAAATGTTAAAGCAATTTTTGCCCCTTTTTTGGCTTGAAGTTAGTTGTACAACTGCATATATGGTTGCATGAATGTGTTTTTGTTTTTGTGTGTAAAAACTTTGTTACGGTTGTTGGTATTTTTTGAAATTTTTGCTGCTGCTGACTAAATGTGTTGAAATGCTGTTGTTCACTTCCTGTTTCCTGTTTTACGCCATTTCTAAGCACTAATGTACCGTAGAGTAAGCGAGTGTATCTGTGCTCGCAAGGAAGTTTTAGTTGTTTGTCAGTTGTGTGTGTTTGTTTTTTTTAAGTATAAAATTGTTGTTTGTTGCAACTCTAACTTTTCATCGTTTAAAAGTAGTGGTTTTTATTAATTTATTGTTTTCTATTTGTACATTTGTTTCTATTTGTTTCTTGATGTTGTTTTTGATATTAGTTTAGCGAATTTTGTTTCGGAATATACACACAAGTGAAAACAGTCTTTTATAAAGTTTTTTATTAGTACCTGTTTGAAAAAAATCAACAAATTTCAACATGTGCAGCAGCAAGGGAATGTGTGATATACTTTCAATCTTCCACCGAAAAAAAAAAAATGAAAATTTGTTTCAATTGTCAAAATATTTGCATT
>NC_060951.1:45394380-45399282 GCF_022045245.1 Lucilia cuprina | reverse complement strand
GATAGATAGATAGATAGATAGATAGATAGATAGATAGATAGATAGATATATAGATAGATAGATAGATAGATAGATAGATAGATAGATAGATAGATAGATAGATAGCTAATTATTCTTCTAGCGCCATCAGAATTAATGGATATTTCGTTTACAATATTCTTTTCAAATATTCTTGCTTATACCCATGTTCATCTTTTAATCATACCTAGTGAATATATTCTTATCAATTCTTCTACAATGGAAGTTACTAAAGAATCTGCATTTTTATTCACTGTAACATAGTCCTTACAAATTCCCTCTCCTATAAAGATCTTAATACAAGTATTACTCTGAACATATTGCTATACATGCCATATTTCAATAATTATTATGATTTAAAGTTTTAATTTAATTTGTCAAAAATGACATATTAACATTGGAAAGAAAAAGTTTTTCTCATACAAAGTATGTGTTGATATAAATCTATTTTCGTTTCCTGAACGCAACAATTCTAATACTTAAAATAATCACTGTTAAATTAATATGTATATGGATACATATTTCATTTAAAGAAGTTTTTCTTTTAATTTAATTAAAACTTTTAAATCTTTTCTCACCAAAAACTCACAAACACAAGATGTTTGCTTATACATGCATATCTATAAATAAGTTGTTAATAAATTTACTAACATAAGATATACACACACTCATATACATATACACCGAAATAAATTGTACTCGTTTTAAATTGTGGCTGTGACAAATTTGCGTTATTTATTTAATAGATACAAAACTGGATACACTCATACATATGTACATTGATATGACAGGAAATATAAATACATATGTAGATGTATGTGAATATTTTGTTAGCATGAATGTATGTGCGTGTAATAATGATATTTTACTACTTCTAGATTTAATGACTTTATATGTTTTGAATGCTAATGGCAAATAACATGTTCAGCCATTTTTTTAATTTTATTTTTTTCCTCTGCATTGGTAGTTGTTGTAAATGAAAAGAATCAGGAAAACAAAGAATTTAAGTTGTTTTCTTAAGTAGTGTGTGTAACAGCACAATATGATATTAAGTGGCGTAACGACAATAAAATGAATTTGAAGATAATGGATCAAATGCTATAGAAAAGCAGCAAAATTTAAGCAGCAATATCATTATTCTCATCAACTTGTTCCTTTTAAGTTATTCTTGTATGTTTTTGTTTTTGCGTTGTGTAAGACTTTTCCAGACTACGATGTTCATGTTAGACTTCTTTAGGAGCCAAAAATGAAATGTAAGAGAACATGTATGGATTTATGTGTGTAAAGATATGAATAAACAAAAATAAGAGGAAGTGAAAAACGCGGAACAAGAAACTTAATGAAGATGAAATATTTCCTTGTTGGAAATTTATTAATAATGCAGCTCTTGTTATGTTACTTTTATATAATCATATTATACCTACGCACCTGCAGTGATGAATATGACTTGTCACTGTGTATTATCTTTGTGTACACTTAAAAATTTAACAATTTTTATTTTCATAATCTTCAAAAAATTTTTGAACACTAAAGTTCCTACTGAGTCATTTGCATCTAGCTGGTAATAAGCCTGACAATGAAGATGTTGTTAAGGATTTGGAAAAATAACAATATTAATAAAGATGTGTATGCTTTCCTTCCATTCTTACAAAAAAATGAAAATACTCTTTCTAAATCGAGTGTGAGCTTTTGTTTGCTTGTGTCTGTGTTTGTTATAATATCCTAAAAAAAATTCACAATATTATAAGATGTTTAAATTTCCGTTTTTTCGCATTTAAGACATATTTATATTGTAAGGAACTAAAGCTCTATATTTGGAAATTGGAATTTGATTACTGTTAACTATGTCTTGGTATTAATAAGGTTCTTTTTTGTAGTACGTTAATACAATATTTTATAATACTGTTGGCTTACACCAGCGAATTAATTAAACTCAAAGAAAACAGTTGGACAAACGAATAGGTTGCATTTCCGCAAAATACTTCTAAAGAATTTCAAAACCAATTTCATATCGACTGGTTTCAAAACGTAAACGTTGCAAAAACATGGGGATGCTGATAATGATCTTAAATAATTTTCGAACAGAGGATTACCATCCCAGCAGTTCGACGGACAGTACCGAACTGACCATTTAACTTACCACTTGTGGTGGCCACTAGCCACCTGACTACCCAGGTGACCAACCATTTTAACATGGGCTTGTCCTACGAGGAAGTCAATCGTCACTCTACACCGTACAAAGAGAAAGTAAAGAGACGATTGCCTGCGCTCTCGCTTACAAAGGGGTCAATCAAGTGACGATTGTCTTCATTCTCGTTTACAAAGAGTTTATTTGTGACGAAAGACAAAAAACATACGAATTGGAGTTAGCCAGGTGGTAATATATTAATGGTACTAACATTTAAAAAATTCAAGTGTCTACTCTCTAGATTACTATGGAACAATAATGTGACGATTAACCCGAAAGATATAAATTTGAGTCAACCAGATAGTGGCATATAAGTAGAAAGTTATAATCATTTCTCCAAAAGATAGGTAAAATAACTACTGTTGGAAGTACAAAAAAAAAAAACAGCAGTTTGACGGGACAGTCCCGAATTGACCACTTAACCTACCACTTGTGGTGGCCCCTAGCCACCTGACTACCCAGGTGACCAACCATTTTAATATGGGCTTGTCCTACGAGGAAGTCAATCGTCACTCTCCACCCTGCAAAGAGACAATAAAGAGACGACTGTCTCCGCTTTACCATATATAACTGATTCATTTGAAACGAGTATTATGCAAAAAATGTCTTGGAATTTTTTGGATGTTGTTGTAATTTAGAAAGAATTGATTAAGAATTTTTTCCCACCCTCCTTATAGTCAAGATATTGTCACATTTGAATACTGTTTGTTTTTATCGATTTAGAACTCCCTCTGTGGGATATGTTTATCTTCAAGACATAAGGTGAATCTTCATTATAAGGTGTTCGAAATGAAAAGTTCTCTTAGAGCGGAATTAATAAAGGTCATAGGTCACTATTTTGCATAAATTTGTTATTGTAAAAGGAGGATGTACAAATATCAAATCCGAAGAAATACACCTAGGCTTCTATCGGGTCTGTTGTATGCTCCTTAACTAGTACCTTCGCTGGGAATCGAACCCATCACCCCGGGTCTACCAGACAAGAGCACTAACCACTTACATCACTAAGGCCACTAGTATGTTTTTAGATTATACACTTACAATTTGTTATTGTTCCACAGTAACTATTTTCCATTTATTATACACCACGAAAACAATATCATCTCCTCCACTATATATAGTAGTTATTGGTTTTATATTAAGATGACAAAATTATAACAGAACGTGACCCAAAATCCATTATATTAAAAAGGACAATCATAAACACACACACTCACATATTCTCTCAACACACACATCCACTTAAAACCATTTAACATTGTTTGTGTCGTCGCCCACACATACACAAACAAATTAATTGGTTTTGAAAATTAGCAGCAATCGAAGACAAACAAATTCCTTTTAACAATAACCAATTTGAAATGAGCTCCTTTTTCCGCTTAGAAACCAACTTAATAGGAAAACAATACCAAATTTTTTTATTTATTTATTTTTTTTTGCAATTTTGTTTTTATTGTAGGGAGGCAGAGGATAAAATTTTCTTTTAATTTTAATTTATGCATTTTTTATGTGTTAAGTTTTTTTTGCTGTTTTTATATCTTTCATTATTACGTTATTGCTTTTGCTGTTGTTGCTTTGTTTATTTATTAAACATTTCCGTTGTCATTTTTGTTCTTGTAAAAGAAGAATGCTTGTTGTTGTTTTGTTGCTTTTTTGTTTTGCTTCCGGCCTAATTTTCCTTTAACTGTTTCTTTATGGCAGTTAATTAACTTTTGTTTATGTTGTTCCATTTATATTGTTGTTTAGTTCAGCTTCTCTTTTAATTTCGAATATCTACTCCTCCTGCTTCTTCCTTTTCTCCATCCTTTGCTAAACTTCTTGCCTCATCATTGATATTGTTAAAACGTTTTTAGCTTTTTATTGTTTCAGTTTCCCTCACATTGTTTTACATTCTTCTAACGTCTTTGGTACAAGAATTATTTAGAATTTGTACTATATATTATCTGTCTGTTCTTGTTGTTGTCGTATTAATGTTTATTATTGTTATTCTTTTTTGTTGTTGTTGGTTTATTTATGTAGTTGTTATTTCTTTCTCGGTTTTTGGTAATTTTTTAAGGCAGTTTATGGTTAATTGATGACTAATAGGGTCATTGGTTATATCTTTTGTTTGAAAAAAAAAACGAAATTAAAAAGAACAACAAATACTGTAAGTTTTTCCTCTATTAGATAAGATAAATGTGGCTGGTTGGCTGGCATATGCTGCTGTTGCTGGAAGCTGCAAAAAGGGACAATGTTGTTTTTTTGTCGTTATTTATTTATTTCTTAAAAATTCGACATTTTTGAAATAGGTTTATTTTAAATTCAATATTTTGTAAATAATTTATGAGCTTTAGAAATGGTTGTTAAAACTTTATTAACTGGATGCTAAAGATAATAATAATGTGGTTAAATAACAAGAAAGAATTTTAATTTGTTTTTAAATTATTTAAGATAAAACTATAGAAGTATTTAAGTTTTGAAAAAATAATGACTATTCTAGTTAGCTAATCATTATGTAATAAATGAAGAAATTAATACAGTTATTAATGTAGTTAATCCACGAGAAATCTTGTTAGTAGCCGACAAGATTGGGCTCTTTTGAAGTAAATGAAGAGAGATCGAAATATATCAGCGAATGTAGATAAATATTGTAAAAATGTAAACAATGATATAGATAGATAGATAGATAGATAGATAGGTAGATAGATAGGTAGATA
>NC_060951.1:45392592-45394280 GCF_022045245.1 Lucilia cuprina | reverse complement strand
TTCTAGTTCAGTTCTAGTTCAGTTCTAGTTCAGTTCTAGTTCAGTTCTAGTTCAGTTCTAGTTCAGTTCTAGTTTAGTTCTAGTTTAGTTCTAGTTTAGTTCTAGTTTGGTTCTAGTTCATAATAGTTCAATTCTAGTTCAGATCAAGTCTAGATCAGTTTTGGCTTAGTTTTTCTTCTATGGACATATTGTTATTCTTTCAGGTTATACAATCTACAACTTTCCAATATTAAAAGCATTTACTGTTTAGAGTAGAATTATGGTTATACGACATTGTTTATTATACTTAACTTTATATACAAATAGTTACACAATGACCCATCATTTTCTATACAATGCTTACTGCATTGAATACTTCATGATACTTTGTATATTTCCTGTTATTACTGAAACATATATACATATATGTGTGTGTGCCTATGTTAATGAATGCCTGAGTGTATGTGTCTACATCTTTTAGTTGAGATAATCCCATGAATAATTATTGGACAGCAGTAAATTAAAAATATCCCAAAGGCAATTTATCTTATTAGGACAAGAATAGAAATAATGCTTAATATACATATACAAGCATAATAAACCAAGGATATGAATTTTTTTGGCAAAGCAAAAGAAGAAGATATAAAATCTGTTAGAGGTTTCCAAAATTTGCACATATGCATACATGTGTCCTTAAAATTTTTGGCAAAAAAATAATTTAATTTTAAAATCAATTTAAAACATACATAGAAAAAAATATGGCAAACTATGGCTAAGAAAAATTAATAAAAGTGCAGATTTTTTCAAAGTTTTTTTCGACTATCTGAAAGTTGTCATATAGTCTAACTCATGTATTCATAAAGTTATTGTTATTTCATTGTAGGACTTTTGTATGAAAATGTGCTTAATAAACCAATAAGAGACAATTGATATATTTATAAATACGAAAACAAAAACACTTGAATTATTCCCTTCTTCAATCACTTTGCTTAGCTTTTACGATTCCTTTAAATTTTATTTTCCTTTTTTACTCAAACAGTGCCAAAAATAAAATAAAAGAAAGCTTCTCAAATTGTCTTAAAATATTGTGTGATTAAGTTTATAAAATCTCCACAATTAAAAACAAATTAAACGAAATGGAAACTGAATATTTAAGAATGCTAAAGTTAATTTATTAAATACTTGCATCCCCAAATCCTGCACGAAAAAGAATTAAGAAATGTTAAATAAAAAGACAGCAGCAAAGAAAGTCAATTGTGGTAAGTGTCAGTTGCTAAAACCACAATGAATAATTACCTAAAATTAACAAATAATAGACGAACAAGAGAGTTTTAAAAGTTCTTAATCGTTTTGTTAGTTTATTAGCTAGAGGAATATGAAGGAGATTACTTGAATTAAATAGAAGATTTGAAACATATTAAGGGATTTTTATAAAGAATTAAAGTTAAAACGAATTAAAGCCTCAAGTTTTGAGACGGAAAAGTTATTATTTAAGCTTAAAACTATGGGTGAGCTAATTTTAATGATATGGCCCATATGGTTAGAATATTGTACCATTTCATATTCTAACTAACTAACTAACTAATTTACTTACTATCTAACTATATATCTATCTATCTATCTATCTATCTATCTATCTATCTATCTATCTATCTATCTATCTATCTATCTATCTACCTATCTATCTATCTATCTATCTATCTATCTAT
>NC_060951.1:45359384-45392492 GCF_022045245.1 Lucilia cuprina | reverse complement strand
GTTCTAGTTCAGTTCTAGTTCAATTCTAGTTCAGTTCTAGTTCAGTTCTAGTTCAGTTTTAGTTCAGTTCTAGTTCAGTTCTAGTTCAGTTCTAGTTCAGTTCTAGTTTTCCAAACTCACCCATAATCCGTAAGACACATTTTATTAGTTATGCGAACACATTTGGGTAGACCCGAAGTTCCCGAGGAGCATAAAATCGCCATAGTTTGATCACATCCATCCCTTAAAGGTTCTGTACTAAACAAAAACGTTGTAAAACATTAAAGTAATTTCTATTAAACATTTGATTTAACAAAGCCACATGAATAGTTACCTAAATAAATCCTCATTTTCATCATCCGCACTCAAGAGATCCTCTATCCTAAAAATATCAAAGTCATCAGCAACATGATTACATACTGTACAGACAATGGGATACAAAGTGTGTAGAGTCATTTGTAACTTATCCAAATGCAAACCATCACAAAATATAACTTTTGGTTTGGTTTTATTCAACATATAATGAATGGCCTCTGGGTTTAATGGAAAAATGGAATAATTCAAATTATTGCATAATTTAAATGATAATACAAATTCCAACACTCACCTACATTCTCTTCGGGATTGATGGCATGAAAGGCTAGACCATTGAACCAGGCAGCCAATATGATTTGCATCAAATACTTGCTATTTGTTGCAACAACACCAATGATATCATAACAAGTCAATTGCCACTTACGCATCTGTTTAGCCAGTTGTATGGCATTCGTTAGAGCTTCATGATACGTTAGATGCGTATTGTCTGGATCGCTAATTTGACATATGTCATTTGATGATTTATTACGCATCATACGCAAAGCCCACTCACCCACCGAAACACTTTCATCTAGGCTTTCTTCTTCTCGCGGCCATCCATACCAAATTTTAGCATTTGCATCGTATATCGTTGACATTTTAGTCATTTAATAAGAATTTGCTTTCGACAATAATTTATTGTGAAATTATTTATGGGTTGGTTCGACTAAAGTTTTACTAGTAATTAGATATGTTTAGGTTTTTTCCTTCTGAGCTTTGCTGCAGTATGTCCATTAGCTTTAACTTCATCATAACAAATGACTTTTTGTTTTTGTTATAAATAATTCATTTAGTAATATTAATTCTTATCTCTATAAACAAACAAGTTATTGGTTGGTCACACCGATATGGTGTGGGGAAACGTGATTTCTTATCTAATGGTTTTTATTGTATTATCTTATCTTATCAGGTTGTTTTTTATTTTTGTTTTATTTTCTTTAAGTATCATGCTGAATATTATTTACTAAGTATAAATTACTTATTTTCATAACATGTAATAGTTCTAGTGGTATGACGTTTTTCTTTATAATTCCCAAAAAGAAATCTATGTTTTTAAAAAAGTTAGTTTTTTTGTACAACAAATCTTGTCTAGAATTTGGGAAAATTGTTTATATGTAATCATTAAATGCTTTAGAAGATAATTCACACGTGTAAACAAGTTTATTGACACTTTTTTGTAAGAGTTTGTGACGAGTTTGAGGAAACGTAGGGTTTTGAGTGCTTTTTTTATGGTGGGCATTGTGAGGTATAGATAATACTAAGATTTTACTAGATAATACAGTTCAAAGTTTGAGTGGTTCAATTTTGGTATCAAATATATTTTCTTGAAGTAAATTAAATTATCTAAAATTTTAAAAATTTAAGGAAAAATTTCTATTTAAATTTAAAAAAATCATGTTTTAGAAGAAATAAGATTTAGAAAAAGGTTATCACCCATTTCGGGCCCCACATGCTTAATTTTATGTTTTTAGATTAAGATTTATTAAAAATTCAAAAAGTTTTAAATTTAAAAAAAAAATTAATAATTTAATTTCATATATTTAGGTTCATTCTTATTTAGAAAGTACCTTTTAAGAAACAAAAAAGTACCAAAAAGTCCTCTTTTATAGGTTCTCAAATAATCAGGGCTCAACACACCTAATTTTCTGTTTTTAGGTCCAATATTACAGAAAATTCAAATAGTGTCTTTTGAAGAACTAAAAAATCCGCTTTTATGGGTTCTAACCTATTTTTTTGCAACTGCTGTCTGAGCATGAATAAAAAATCTCAGTTTTTGATAAAATTCCCAGAGGTTGTGTCAGATTTTTGCTCACATCTCTGTTATTTATGGAAGGATTTTGCTCGAAAGCATGTCTAACTGAGATATTGAAGATTCGGGTCTCTCCGATATTACAAACGGAATGACAAACTCGTATCATTATAAATAATTTATATTAGGCGGTGTTATATCGGATTCAGCGCACTCAATCCTATTCTTTAATCTCAGTGTAAAAAATTGTATGGCTTAATTATACCCTACAACACATTAGTGGGGAAAGTATATTGGATTTGTGCTGATGTATACGATGAGTATACCAGTCGGCTTAGAATCGTTTTCTGAGTCGATTAAGCTATGTCCGTCTGCCCGTCTGTCTGGCTGGCTGTTCATTTAAACCTTGTGCGCAAGGTATAGGTCACAATTTTAAAGATAATTGGATGAAATTTGGCCCAAGGACGAAACCTATTGAAAATGGATAAAATCGGTCCATTATTTCGCCTAGGCTCCATACAACCGTACCCCCATAATAGGGCTTTTAGTCTCATAATTAAGTTAAATATTATTTTATGCTTACAAAAGTCTGCAAAAGTTAGTTTTATAGAACTTTTATTGACATTACCGATTTTTTTGTAATGATAGGGCCTCATTTGACCCTGGCCCCTATGCAAACTCTCGTCGGAAATTGCTAGAAGGTCAAAGTTCACTTATAAACATTAAAATACTTTTAAGTTCTACATAAGTAACTTTAAAGTAGACGTGGCTTCCTCTACCAACATTTGTGAGGCCCATATTTTCCCCTACTCCTCTTTGAGCCCTCTTGTAAAAAATCTCTATTTTATTGTCAAAAATAAGTAAAAATATTCCGGAATTAAGTTAAAAAAAATCAAATGCTTTTTTAAATAATCCTCATTTGTAACATACTGACTGGTGAAGGGCATCATATGGTTTTAAAAAGATTTTTAATATTTTGGAAACATAAGATTGGAACTAGTGCTTTGGCTATTACTTCGGTAATCGATTCTGTAATATATTGCTGCAATTCCAAATATTCCACTAGTTTAACGGAACGCATACTAGTTTCAAAAACAATTACAGAATTTTAGTTTTATATAAGACAATTTCCCTCTACTAAATTGTATGAAAATGGGTTCATAATTGTCCCTACTTCTCATACAAGGTTACTTCACAAAATGACTTTAACCCCCATCACTGACTTAAAAATGCAAGTCTAGCGTGGAAATTCTGCATAAATAAGTTTCTGACGAATAAAAAACGTTGTACCGAATTTTATAAGGATTGGTTCACAATTGGTTTTACCATTTATGCAAGGTCCCCTCCAAAAAAAAAAATTTGACGCAAATTACTAGTTTAAAAATGTGATAAAATTCAGCATAAGCAAGTTTCTATCTAGTCAAAATCTCTCTATTGGTGTCCCTGCGTAGGAAAGTGCGGACACATTACAGTCCCCAAGTAATCAGTTTTAACTTTTCTGTCTGTCTCTTTGAAATCTATGAACTGACTTCCTTGTAAGACAAGTACATATTATATAGTTAGTTATCTAGATAGTCGGTGGCTAGAAGTAATCCTAAATAATATGTTAAAACTATTCCGGCAAACTGCTGTGTTAAACAGCAAAGAAGTTGCACGAAAATTTCTCCAGATTGACCATAGTTTCCATAGCTTTAACACCCATAACTGACTAGAAAATATCAAAAACCCAAAAATGTTCATAATTCCCCAAATTTTATGGAATTATAAGTTATTGAAATAAGGAAATTGAAATAGAAAAATTTAATTCCCATAAAAGTCGTGAAAATAAATGTTGAAGCTAAAGTCTATATAATATATGATTCTTTATAAACGAATAAGATTTGTTTACATTCAAAACTCTATTAACGATCTTAATAAATAAAAGTATAAAATAAACCCCATAAAAAAGAAGCCGTAAAACAATTGATTTAAAATACTGTTAGTAAATTTATTAACGTTTTATTAATTTAAACAAATAACGGAAATTTTGACGTTTTATCATTTGAACAAAAATCAAAATCAAGGTACAATTCCAAACCAGTCAGTGGCCAGTAAAGTTATAAAATTATAAAAGTAAACAATTTCGACAAAATAATTAAGGATGTAATCTATAAAAGCAATTTATTAATCTTATTTAAAGAATGAGCGAAAAATTAATCATTTGGTAAAATCCCAAGATTATAAAATGTAAAATATGATATGAAAATATGACACCCTATAGCAGCTATATGACTATGTTTAATGTAATATTTAGAAGACGTGTGGGAACATAATAAAAAAATTCACTTAAATATGTAAATTTATTTTTTTATGATTTTTCCCAGAAATAATAGAAGGAAGTACTGTCAAAAGAATAACATTTATTACCACTTCAAAGGTAGCACTAAGTGAATTTGTTTACGTTCTGTGAAAGTGATGTTCATGGACTTCCAAAGAAGCGAAAAGATTCCAATTTTGTTTAAAATTGAAGGTTTATTTTTTGTACTGAAATTTTGTGAATCAACCCAATTTTATTTGATCGATGAATGCATTTATTTCTTTATGTTAATATTATTTAAGTGAAATTAGTTGTATTCTGTAATTCTACAATTTCATTTTCTAAAAACTTTCAAAAAAATAAAATAAAAAATACTTCCTGAGAACAACTTCAGATGTAGTGAATTGGGAATCAAATAAAACTCCTATGGCAAACCTGTGTTAAAATCATAACTTATTCAGGTCTATTTCAGTACTTCCATGGTGTAAATTCTACTTCTTTTTCGATTCTTTGGAAGTTCTTTTTTGCGTTTTAAATATAATTTTTAAATGCAGAAGTAGGCCTTAATTCGGAACTAGTTTTCAATAGGTAAGGAACTCTTATTTTAAAGGATTAATTAACATTATATTACAAAGCAATTCAAAGACTAAACATCTCATTAAAAATTTACTTCCAAGGAGGCGAAAAATAAGCCGTATTTACTACATGAAAACATATAAATTTTCTTTGGATTCAGAGACAAAAATTCTATAAAAACAAGTAAGACTTAAATTCCATAAGGATTCCTTAACTATTAAAAAAACAGGTAGTACGATTTTTTTTACAAAGAATAAAAAACAGTTAAAAAAATATCAAAAAGTTCAGTACCTTTACAAGGCAAAAAAGTACCTTCTAAAGAACGAATAAGTAGCAAAAAGTAATCCGGAATCTACATGCTTAATTTAATGTTTCTCTGTTTAATCCATGAAAATCCATCTTTAATATTATAGAAAAGAAAGGAAAAATACTAAAAATGCCCTTTTTCAAGGTTCATTCTTAATTCTGTTTTAACATACATACTTAATGATTGACAATTTCGATAACGGAGGTTTCTAAGGTCCTCTGAAAACTGATTTAACAAACACAATTTTAAAATCCAAAAAGTTCTTTTAGAAAATAAAAAAAGTTCTAAAAGTCCTCAATACAATAGAAAATTAAAAAGGTACCTTTAGATGAACGAAGAAAGTACCTTTTTTTAGGGTTCTCACTTAATTCTTATTTTAATACTTAGTTTCATTTCTCTAACCAATAACAACATATGGGCAATTCCATGAAAAGGTAAACCACGACTGAAAAAATAAAACCCTTAAAACTTCTGCATTTTTGATGATAAATCTACAAAAGACGAAGACTTTTCTATTTTTCTTCTCGCCGCCATACAAACGAACCCGAAAATATTACTTTTTAGCTCATAATTATGTTTATTATAATACTATCCCTTCAAAAATCGGCAGATCTAAAATGTTTTTAATCCCAAACCTTTATGCCGATTTTCATAACAATTGGACCTCATTTGACCCTAGTTCCATTCAAAGTTTAATTTCAGAAAAACATTTAAACGTCGGTAAGTTTTATATGAATTAAAATCCTACCCTAGAATTTTATGAGGCTCGGTCCATATTTGATCCATATGGTCCATATTGCGCATATGTCTAAATGATTGGTGATTTGTATTACGTAGATTTCTGGGGTCTTCTGAAAACTGACAGACGGACATGACTTAATTGACTCCTGAAATCCATAAGGATTCAGAATATAGAAATAACAAAGGCAATAACAAACTAATATATACCCTTCTCATGAAGCTACAGGGTTTTAATGGATCTTTAAATTATTATTACTATGAAACACTTTGTCATTGTCTGGCTTTCTTCGACTTTATTTACAAATATCTTGGGGTTGATTTTGTATAGATTAGGAACCTTCATCCCGGAAATTTAGAATCGAAATTTTGAACTAAAATACCTTCATAGGACATTTTTCATGTAAAGTGTCTAAGTGCCTGCATGCCAATGATGTAAATATCCTACTTTTAATCGAAGTAAGACTCGCGAACATGATACATTTTAGAATATATTACGCTACTATCGATTAATTTAATTTTTAAGATAGAGTGTATTTACTACATCGTTTGTAGGGTATACAAAAACTATAAATCGTGTGTTTATTTTTCTTGAATGAATTTTGTTTAGTAATGATGTGTTGACAATTCTTATTTTTATATTCGCGATAAGTACAACATTATCGAATCATACGTGTGTGTTCCTATTGTTTTTAAGCGTCTATCAAAATATATACAAGTTAAGTTAAATTTATTATCTACAAATAATTATTAACTTTCTAATTAAACTATATAAATTTTTAGTAGACAATTGATTTATAGCAGTTGACAATAAAATTGTTTTACAAAACTTTAAATATTTGAAACAATTTAAAAGGAGCTGCTAATTTGCAATTTTAAATAAAGCGTTGAAATATTAATTAAATACAGTATCTGTTTTGAGTTTGAGTGATGTGAGTTCATCGAGTTTACACGCTTTTATTCCAACCAAAAGTGTCTTCTTAGTTTATCTATTTACATGACTAAACATGCATCTGTTGTCAAAATATAATGATTGTATGTTCAGCGACACCTTTAAATATTGTAAATCTATAATATAGTTATTCATATATTTTATTCGCCATTTAAAATCACATCATACGAGTATATTATTATCTGTTTATTAATTTAAAAACAAATTTTTTATCAGAAAAAAACTACCTTTAAACCCTTTGGTTTTTTACTTCTGTTAGGGTTTCTTTTAATAAGTAGGCTGGTAAAATAGTTTGCAATTATGAAAGGCAAATTCTTTAAGATAAAGCTTTAATTTTTTTAAATAAATTTGTTAATTTATTATTTCTTGTTAAGAAAAGCAAAGTATATTGTTTTACTTTAATCTCAAGACCCCTCTTTTGATAATGAGAGCTTCCGGCAAAAAAAAAAAAAAACACACACACACACACACTTCAAAAGTGTGTTCTTTGTACAAATTTTAAATTTTCTTTATATTAACAGGATATTTATTTATGTCAAATTAAATTTAGAATTCTTATTTAAAATATACGAAATTATATGAGTTGTTATTTAATTAATAAATTAATTAAGTTTCATGAAAGGGTTTTCCTATTTAGAATCATTGAATTATTTTAATATCTTAATGTTGGCATACATTGCTTCAATTAACTTTTACATTAAAAAATACAGGTTTTTAGTGAATTTTTTTTGAAACACCGGATTTTAATAAAAATAAATAGTAAAAAATAAAATTTTTATTGACAAATATATAATTTTTGAAAAACGTACGTAATATCCTACCAAAAAAAAGAACTTCCAAAGAAGCGAAAAAGAAGTAGAATTTACACCATCAAAGTATTGAAAAAGTTCTGAAGATAGGTATGTCCTTTTTATTTGGTTCAAACTTCACTACATTTGAAGTCATTCTCAGGAAGTAAATTTTATGTTCTTTTTTGAAAATTAAATTACACGCAAATAACTTCAAAATAAAATTGGCTTAATTCAAAAAAGTTCAGTTCAAAAAAAATATGGCTTTTCACTTCTTTGGAAGTCAATTAAATCCTTTAAGAACTTTCAAATCGGTAGAGATTCAACTATGTTATGACTTAATAAAGGTCCAAAAAAAGATTTTCTAACAAGAGCCTCAAGATTTTAGTGACGTTAGTTAGTTGGTTGGTTAGTTAGGCACTCGCAGGGAAAAAAACATGGTTGTGGTAACCACGTTCTAATGGCAACATATTATGGTTAAAATTATGATTGTAGTCTAAAAATATTATGGTTATTGTAACAATTTTATAATATCATATTTTGATTAAAATCAGCTAAAATATTTTATCATAATATTTTTTATTTACCATAATATTGTTAGTTATACAAAGTGAAATATTTATAAATATAATATTACAAACCAAATGAGTATGTGTGATGTGTGTTGCTGTTGCTTTGTTGTAGCAACAGACATAGAACAACAATACATATAATAGGTATTTATAACATCATAACATACAATGGTTATATAAAATAAAGCAACATAACATACAATAGTTAGTTGTAAGTTTAAATATTTGTTAGTAGCATGTTTTCATCGTTAACATTACATAGTTATTGTTTTCACTGAATCATACTGAAATTTATAATTGCCATAAACATGGAAATGATTACAGTAACAACAATATTGTTTAAATAGAATTAAAATAACAATTATATGTTTTTAATAACAATATATTGTTACAGTGAACATAGTTTAGTTAGAGTAACCATGTCAAACTATGTTTTTTTCTCTGCGTGTAGTTGTTAGTAAATTAGGCCACAATTGTCCCATTTTTTTTCAAATTCCTAAAATGTGCAAACTATCAAAATCTAATTCACCCCAAAAACCCTATTCGCTCGAAATGATTTAGCTTATTTTTAGTTATAGTCCCCATGGGAAAAATTTGATACAATTGTATAAGAAAATATATTAATATTTCTTTTTTTATTTCTATATATTTACGTAAAGCTCAATCTTTTTTAATTTTATTTCCTAATCTTAAATTTATACGAATGTATTAACTGACTATTGATACCTCACACAGTTTAAAGTGTTTCTATTGTTTTCATTTTGTTTTTGATATTAAATATAGATTTCTTATCATTGAATAAAATAAGTGAAAAATAAAATACATGCTAAAAAAAAGACAGTTAGCATATAAAATCAGTAGTTCTAACTTTTAGTGTTTTAGTCGAATTTAAATTTCGCACCAAGTTGGTTAGCAAATAAACAACAAGTGAAAAAAACAGATATGGATTTTGCTAAAGTTTCTTTTGACAAACGTAAAAAAATCTGGACTACACCCTCTACACAAGGTGTTTATAATACAGAATGTGCTTTGGGTAGAATTATTTACAATCAATTGAATTCTTTTCCCAATGTTACCTTACAGGTAAGTTTTAATATATAAATATAAAGAACATTTAATCATATTCTTTAATATTTAAGATTGATGATTCAACTGGTGTTACAGTAAAAGCTCGTGATGCTCTAACCAATGCGGTGCGTATTGCTCAACATTTCAATGAAATGAAATTGCATCAAGATGATATTATTGGTTTTGCTGTTAAAAATACTACAAATGTTTTGCCCACAGTCATTGGTTGTTTCTTCAATTGTACTCCTTTTCATGCTGTAAATCCCGTATTGGATGAATGTAAGTTTGAATATTATCGTTATCGCTTGTAAAATGTATTAAAATTAACTTCCTTTAGCTACCTTGTCACATTGTTTCGGTTTAACTAAACCCAAGTTGATTTTCTGTGATGCTGAGGTCTATAAAAAGGTTTATTTGGCCACTAAAGCTTATAAGCCAAAAATTATCACCATGTCTGGTGATGTTGAGGGTGTTGTTAAGATAACAGACTTATTGGAACCTACTAAAACTGAAAGATTTTATCAGTAAGTAACAAAAAAAATCTGCTAGTCATTAATTGTTTGAGAATAGCTAGAGTCTTTTCTGTCTGGTTTAGATAATGAGGATTATTTGTTAAAGAAAAGTGTTATGTGTAAAAATTTTGAATAGTTTTTGTTTAAAGTTTTGCAAGTTCAAAGTTCAATACGACGGAATTAAGTAAATGGCAAGTCATATGTTTGTCATGTTCAGTTCTAGTTTAGTTCTATTCTACTTCAATTCTAATCAGTTACGAGTTAAGCCTTTTGAATATTAAGTTAACTGTTATCTTTGATTTTCCTTTTTAGACCTAAACACTATAGTATTGGTGGTCATCAAACAGTGG
Organism: Lucilia cuprina; assembly: GCF_022045245.1. Classification (NCBI taxonomy): domain Eukaryota; kingdom Metazoa; phylum Arthropoda; class Insecta; order Diptera; family Calliphoridae; genus Lucilia; species Lucilia cuprina. The sequence goes on along the minus strand of NC_060951.1, from coordinate 45,382,250 downwards.
CTATTTTATGCTCATCTGGAACTACTGGAAAACCCAAAGCCGTTTGCTTGGCTGGTTTCAATTTAATTCATGAATTACCGTAAGTTTTTTTTTTATAGAAATTAATTTAAAATGATTCCTTCTTAACATATTACTTATTTCCTTTCCTCTCTAGTTATGTTACTAGTGAAACTGTATTATATGTACCTAGTGCCATTGATTGGATTACCGGTTTGGCATTTATGGTAGCCAGTTGTTTTACCGGCTGTACTCGCATCATTTGCGATAAACCCTTCAATGCTGATGACTTTATAAGACTAATGAAAAAATATAAAATAACAAATGCTTTCTTGGCACCACGTTACATTGCAGCTTTGGTCAATCATCCTGAAGCAACGAAAGAAGTATTCGCTTCTCTACAAATGGTTCAATCGGGTGGTAGTACAGTAACTGAAAAGCTACTCAAGAGTTTCAAGGCTCTACTTAATGAATATTGCATTGTTATCTTTGGTTATGGTTTAACTGAATTTGGTGCCATTGCTGGTAACATTGATATTAGTCGCATAACCTCCGTAGGACAATTGGCACCCAATATTAGTATGCGCATTGTTGATGATGATGGTAATAATTTGGGACACAATGAGATAGGAGAAGTTTGTGTGTACAATGGTAAATACTGGGGTGGTTATTATGGCAATCCTATTGAAACCCAACGTATGCGTGATGCTCATGGTTGGTATCATACTGGTGATTTGGGTTATATGGATGATGACAACTACTTGTATGTGGTCGATCGTAAGAAGGAAATTCGTAAATATTTAGGTCTTCACTTCTGGCCGAAAGAAATCGAAGAAGCCATTGTAGAAATGCCCGGTGTTAAGGATGCTTGTGTTGTAACAGTATCCGATGAAACTAAAGGTGATTGTTCAGGAGCTTTGGTTGTAAAGGCACCAAATAGTAAAATAACCGAACAGGATGTAATCGATTATGTTAAAAATCGTTTAGTAGATATACACAAACAAATACACGCTGGCGTGTTTTTCGTTGATTCTATTCCACAAAATTCCAATGGTAAAATGGTGAGAATCGAAGGCAAGAAAATCTTTGAATCACTGTTAGAACGTAATTTAGTTTGTTAGATAATACTTATGTTATATATGTAGAAATAGTACTTAGTAGAATTTATAACACTTTAGCAAAAATGTAATAGCGATAATGACAATAAATAATAATTAATTTTTAAATATTTATTAAAAAATGTGTTTATTTTCAAGAGTGTCTGAAAGTATTTATATTTGTAAATATGTAATCGCCGTACTTGTGTTGTTGTTGGTGTAAGTGGAAACAATATCGCACGTGTGTCAATATACAAATTTGTACACGTTTATAATTGTTATGAAATCATGTTTATAAAAGTTTTGATGGATATTGTTCAGGTCTATTTCAGTTCTAGTTCAGTTCTAGTTCGGTTCTAGTTCAGTTCTAGTTCAGTTCTAGTTCAGTTCTAGTTCAGTTCTAGTTCAGTTCTAGTTCAGTTCTAGTTCAGTTCTAGTTCAGTTCTAGTTCAGTTCTAGTTCAGTTCTAGTTCAGTTCTAGTTCAGTTCTAGTTCAGTTCTAGTTCAGTTCTAGTTCAGTTATAGTTCAGTTACAGTTCAGTTCTAGTTCAGTTCTAGTTCAGTTCTAGTTCAGTTTTAGTTCAGTTCTAGTTCAGTTCTAGTTCTAGTTCAGTTCTAGTTCTAGTTCAGTTCTAGTTCTAGTTCAGTTCTAGTTCAGTTCTAGTTCAGTTCTAGTTCAGTTCTAAGTTCAGTTCTAGTTCAGTTCTAGTTCAGTTCTAGTTCAGTTCTAGTTCAGTTCTAGTTCAGTTCTAGTTCAGTTCTAGTTCAGTTCTAGTTCAGTTCTAGTTCAGTTCTAGTTCAGTTCTAGTTCAGTTCTAGTTCAGTTCTAGTTCAGTTCTAGTTCAGTTCTAGTTCAGTTCTAGTTCAGTTCTAGTTCAGTTTTAGTTCAGTTCTAGTTCAGTTCTAGTTCAGTTCTAGTTCAGTTCTAGTTCAGTTCTAGTTCAGTTCTAGTTCAGTTCTAGTTCAGTTCTAGTTCAGTTCTAGTTCAGTTCTAGTTCAGTTCTAGTTCAGTTCTAGTTCAGTTCTAGTTCAGTTCTAGTTCAGTTCTAGTTCAGTTCTAGTTCAGTTCTAGTTCAGTTCTAGTTCAGTTCTAGTTCAGTTCTAGTTCAGTTCTAGTTCAGTTCTAGTTCAGTTCTAGTTCAGTTCTAGTTCAGTTCTAGTTCAGTTCTAGTTCAGTTCTAGTTCAGTTCTAGTTCAGTTCTAGTTCAGTTCTAGTTCAGTTCTAGTTCAGTTCTAGTTCAGTTCTAGTTCAGTTCTAGTTCAGTTCTAGTTCAGTTCTAGTTCAGTTCTAGTTCAGTTCTAGTTCAGTTCTAGTTCAGTTCTAGTTCAGTTCTAGTTCAGTTCTAGTTCAGTTCTAGTTCAGTTCTAGTTCAGTTCTAGTTCAGTTCTAGTTCAGTTCTAGTTCAGTTCTAGTTCAGTTCTAGTTCAGTTCTAGTTCAGTTCTAGTTCAGTTCTAGTTCAGTTCTAGTTCAGTTCTAGTTCAGTTCTAGTTCAGTTCTAGTTCAGTTCTAGTTCAGTTCTAGTTCAGTTCTAGTTCAGTTCTAGTTCAGTTCTAGTTCAGTTCTAGTTCAGTTCTAGTTCAGTTCTAGTTCAGTTCTAGTTCAGTTCTAGTTCAGTTCTAGTTCAGTTCTAGTTCAGTTCTAGTTCAGTTCTAGTTCAGTTCTAGTTCAGTTCTAGTTCAGTTCTAGTTCAGTTCTAGTTCAGTTCTAGTTCAGTTCTAGTTCAGTTCTAGTTCAGTTCTAGTTCAGTTCTAGTTCAGTTCTAGTTCAGTTCTAGTTCAGTTCTAGTTCAGTTCTAGTTCAGTTCTAGTTAAGTTCTAGTTCAGTTCTAGTTCAGTTCTAGTTCAGTTCTAGTTCAGTTCTAGTTCAGTTCTAGTTCAGTTCTACTTCTAGTTCAGCTAAAATCTTAAGAGCTTATGTGGTAGTCAATGAATAAAATAACATGAATAGTAAATAATTTGACTTGTAGATAAAATATTATTTAATTTTTTTAAATTCAATCCTGCAAAGTTTATTGTTTTTTTTGCTAACTTTAACAACATTACGATTATGAACTTTCACTTTACCAATTATTGTCATTTTACACATAAAAGTACGATTAAATTTATTTTTTTGTTGTATAAAAAATTCATTGAACACAATTTTCTACACCACGGATGGATTTTAATTTTTACACTATTTGCATTGTTGTTGTAAAGGACTACAACTAAAAAGTCAGTCAAGTCTTATAGCCAAATTCATTGTTTTCACGCATTGAACCAGTGGGACATCATGAAATAAAACTGTTATATGAGGTATTTTATATGGACTTCAACAACATATTTTAATTACAACAGAATACGAAGTATATGTTAAGGGATATGGTAAAAGTTACCTAAAATATGTATTTTCAGATATTGTACTAAAACGGTAGATGTGATTACGATTAAGAATATAATTCATTTGCTTTAATATCGTCCTAAATCCGCTTTCATTATTTGAATGAAATAGTATACACTTTTCATTTTATAACAATTGCTATAAAATAACCCTTCTTAAATTTATGCATTTTACAATTAAACATTCATGCACAAACTCGATGCATTCATAGAATTCTACAACAAATTTGGGGTAAACTTGACCATTTGTACACTTCCGCCAACTTGTCATGACGTATTGAACTTTAAGCTTTTTTTAGGGAATTGAACACAGAAAAAAAGCAGAAAACACAACAATAACACGGAACACAAATACAAACACATACAGAGAGCAATTTCCCAAAAAGAACAGTTTTATAACAAAGAATAAAAGCCCAACAACAATTTGGTTAGAGTATCTGTAATTTGAAGTAGGATGGTATCGTATTTGGGAATGGAATCGATGGACTATCTTGTTGAAATCGCTGAAACCACGTTATAACGTAAACAAATTAACTTATATCACTAGATAGATAGATAGATAGATAGATAGATAGATAGATAGATAGATAGATAGATAGATAGATATATAGATAGATAGATAGATAGATAGATAGATAGATAGATAGATAGATAGATAGATAGATAGATAGATAGATAGATAGATAGATAGATAAATAGATAGATAGATAGATAGATAGATAGATAGATAGATAGATAGATAGATAGATAGATAGATAGATAGATAGATAGATAGATAGATAGATAGATAGATAATAGATAGATAGTTAGATAGATAGATAGATAGATAGATAGAGATAGATAGATAGATAGATAGATAGATAGATAGATAGATAGATAGATAGATAGATAGATAGATAGATAGATAGATAGATAGATAGATAGATAGATAGATAGATAGATAGATAGATAGATAGATAGATAGATAGATAGATAGATAGATAGATAGGTAGATAAATAGATAGATAGATAGATAGATAGATAGATAGATAGATAGATAGATAGATAGATAGATCGGGGAGACCATCCTAATTTACAACTGATTGTGGTGCAATATTTTTGTTGTCGTTTTTTCCCCATATTTTTTTGGAAAAACGTTGTTGGTGTTGTTTATTGTATGCATTCATGTTGAAATCCTGCTGCAGTCATGCCATTATATGTCTGAATTTTTTCCAACTTTCAATGTGTGTGTGTGTGTTTATAAAGGATGCATGTGTGCTTTTTAAAATGCATGTGTGAAGAAACTTTTTTTCGTTCTCATTCTTATTCGTGGTATTTATACGTGCATGCAACTGCTGCTACAGATTCAGTACACATGCATGTGTATGTTCGTGTGTCATTGCTAGAGTTTGTTTGCCTGTGTATTATAGTGGAATAAGCCAACTGACCCTGTTCTTTCCTGTTTACTATTGTTTATGCTTTCTCTTCTTTATATTTTTTTGTTTTGGATCATTTTTATATGTATGGCAGTTCAATAGTATTTTAAATTTTCTCTCTGACACAATAAGCAATTGAATCTACAGATTTAAACGTTTAAAGTTTGCATTAAAAAAAAGTATGAAGTAAAATGTGGTTGATATTGAGATTTAAACGAATGTTGATTATGCTACTAAATAATGAAATAATATAAAGTGTCTATATGTACTTTGTCGCTTATGCCGATTTTACTATAATTCGAGAAACTCTCTAATTCTATCGGAGATGTATCTTAAAGATTAAAAAGTAAACATTTTTGTTATGCTTTATTCCTCATAAATTTGATCAATCTAAACTTACCTTACGTAGGGCGCTAACAAACTGCTGTTGTTAAATTTTAGTGTATTCTTCCTGTCTTACTTCATTGTTTTAATAATTTTTGTCTCTTTTATTTGTATTTTTTAAATATTTTTGCGCTTTTTGGCAAAAAATTAAAAAAAAAAAAATAAAAAACAACTGCTACAGCAACACAGAGACATATGAATTTAAAAGTATTAATCCAGTATTAAGATGACTTGATGTATGTGACTTTGTTCCGCAATAAACTTCCATTATAGTCGCAAAAAATCTACATGAAATTATAAACTTCCATAATACACTATATTCAGAGAAGAAAGAAAAGTAAATTTTTATTTTAACTTTAATTTTCTTTTGATATTTTACAAGGATTTATTTTATCTTAAGCAGAGAAGAGCAAAAATAAAATGCAAAAATAATTAATTTTGTAATATTTTTGGGGGAGTTTGGGATAAATTAAAAACGAAACAAAATGTTATTTAATAAACAGGGTAACCAAAAGTTGCAAAAGTTTGCGCTTTACAAAATACTCTAAAATATACAAAATATTTAAAAGCTTAATTTTCCAAAATTATAAAAAATATAAAACAATAGGTGTAAACAATGAAGTATGCGATTATAAGTAAAATTTGCTGAAAGCTGTAGTAAAATGCAAAATTATGCTGTAAAAAATAAAATATGCAAAAATATGCTCTAACATATTGAGACCAAAATTCGTTAAATTGTTTGATGATATTGTATATTTTTGATTACCCTGTTAATGAATAACTGAATAGCAGAAGTAGGAGGGGGAAAAAAGGAAGTGATGTTATTACCACACCCACTACTTAAGACCTGCTAAATAATGTGTGTGTTACAGTTTCCGTTGTTTTTGATTATATTATGTCGCCGTCGTTCGTTTCTTTTTTCTTTCTTTGGCATTGTGTCATCTCATTATTGTTGTTATAATTAACAAATAATCCCTTCTGGATTAAAATATCCCCAGTAGCTAAATAGAAATCATATTAAAACTATGTGCACTCCCTGATGCTACAGTATTTATTCCAATACCATTCATTGATACAGCAGCAGGAGCTATAAAGATTGTTATGCGCAGCATATTTTTTAAATGCTCTCATTCTGGTTGAATAAGAAAGAAAAAAGAACTTATCAAGTAATTATTTTATGAATAATAATTATTGGTACATAGGGCGAAATTTACAGAATAAGATACAAAATTTAATTTGTGATTACATTGCTTTTTATTTCTAATTAAACTTTTGTCTTTACTAATAATGATGGACTGTTGAAAGAAGATATTAGGTTTTTTTTTAATAATTTTAATCATTTAATTGAAATTTTCAAATTCCTCATACATTTTATTATAATTTATTTTATTAATGAATTAAATTAAAATTATAAATTTAATAATTTAATATTTTTTTTTATTTTTAGGTAAGTGAATTTAATATACTTTTAAATATATGTAAGTAGAACACTTCTCTTTACAAAACTTATTACTAGATCAATTTTCTATGTTTTGTCGGAAACTTGCCGATGTTACTCGACGAGTATTCTTTAAAATTATTATTTTTGATCCGTTTTCTATAGCAAATTTTCCCTCAATCAATCCATCAATATTTTCGATCAATTTTCAATATGAATTTATTCTTCTTGTACAGAATATTTATTGTTTTATTTGCCTTTTAATAGATCATTTGATGCGATCATTTCCTATATAGAAAACTAGTGACAAAATCAGTTTTTTTGCGGAAAACATATTGCTCAATACGTTTTCAGAAAAAAATTATTAATTACTTAGTTTTAAATAGGAAACTTTAAATTTATTTCACGATCGGTTTCCTACATATTGTTCAAAATATTTTCCATACAAAACTTATTGCCCGATCAGTTTTCTGTCAAAAAAATCTTATTTCAAGATCAGTTTTCTGTCAATTTGTTCACTATTATCTCCCAACATAATGTTTCAAATATTTTCTATAGAAAACTCATTATTTTATCAAGATCAGCTTTCTGTACACGATCGTTTCCCAACATATTGTTTCAAATATTTTCTATAGAAATGTCGTTATTTTATCAAAATCAGTTTTCTATGCAAATCTTAATTTTTTAAAGAAACCTTTTTATCTGTTATCTGTAAAAAAAAACATGTGTTGTCTGTCTCAGTTTGTTAGTTGATAGTTTTATTGTCTGTCAGTACGGACATGTTATTTTAATTCCCCACAAAGACTCTGGAAACTTATTGCTCGATCAGTTTTCAATAGAAAACGTATTTCTCGATCAGTATTTCTACAGAAAAGTTGTTTCTCGATCAGTATTTCATAGTAAACTTGTTGCTTTGTCTATAAAATTACTGTTGATCGATCAGTTTGCTATAGAAAACTCATTCCTAGTTTTCTATAAAATTACTATTTCTCGATCAGTTTGCTATAGAAAACTTATTCCTAAATCAATTTTCTATATAAAACTTATAGCTTGAGCAAGTTTATATAAACAATTCATATTATAGTAAAAAATGATTGCTTGATCAGTTTTCAATAGAAAATTTATTACCCAATTAATTTTTCCATAGAAAACTTGTGACACGATCAGTTTTTTAGAGTAAACTTGTTACTCTGTCAGTTTTTAAGAGAAAACTTCTTGCACGATCAGTTGGCTATAGAAATCTTGTTACTCGAGCAGTTTGCTATACAAAACATATTGTTTGATCAATTTGATATAGAAAATTTATTGCTTAATACATTTTCCATATAAAACATACTGCTTGATCAGTTTTCTATAAAATTACCATAGATCGATCAGTTTGCTATAGAAAAGTTAATGTTCAATTAATTTTCCATTGCTTAATCAGTTTGCTAAAGATTTGTATTGGTTTATCATGATTATAGCTTGTACTCGTTCTACTTTGGCATTGAGATCAATGAATTTTGTTCGAAATTGTCACTTTCGGAAGGTGGTAGGCTTACAATCTATTGTAAATATTAAGCTTACCACGTTTGTTAACTTTTATACAACGGATGTGTAGAAACTTTGCGTTGTCAACATTGCATAGTTTTGTCGTACGTATGTATATACTTGACAACAGATGTTATTGGAAAATTTGGTGTCTATTTGGTACCAGGCGTATATATTTATTTTTACCTCTGTGTACTCATTCCATTCTACTAGTTTCTTAAAACTCTTTAGAAGTATTAAAGAACCATTACTATGTTCCGAAGAACGAGTTCTAGAAGTAATGGCGACTTCACTAGTGTCAAGGTTATTATGGTTCTATTTGCATTTGTTCAAAAACTAGTTGCTTTTAAAACAAGTTCTGAAATTTTTTCCTGGGTCGATAGTTTTCTAAAATTAAACTATTTAATAAAAAATTACTTTAAAATTTAAACTTTAAAGTTGAAGAAAACGAAAACCTTTTTCCCCGCCACACGTAACTGCATTTAAAGAACACACTAATTCCTATTGAATAAATTTGAATACAAATTTGCAAAAGTTAAGACAAAACAGAATTAAGTCAGCATATTAAGACAACCTGTTGCAACAAGATTTAACGAAATATTCATACTTTATTCCCTATAAACACCTCATCCATAACAGCTGCTTACACCATTATGATCCTTTTTTCCCCCATAATAATACCATTTCAAATCCTTAGAATTTTGTTTAGTCGTAAAAGTGCATTTACCAATGCTGCTGTTTGTAGCAGCAGCAACAAACTTAGTCAATATTCGTAGTAAACAAAACAACCACTTTTAAAAACTTGCAACCTTTTTTTTGGGGGGGAGAGAAGAAGTTATAGGGTGGCAAGTTGAAAATGTTGACTCTAGCATATTTTGAACGATAATTTTTGCAAGTTAAAGCCTTATTAGCATTTATATTGTTTTGACCATTACCTTTTTTTCCACTTGTGGCCCCCTCACTTACTGTCCCTGTTCTAGCCATAATTTTTAAGTGTTGCTGGTGTTATTCTGTTTATTTAGTTTAGTTTTCATAGAAGTTGTTCTCGTTGTGGCAACAATAGGAATATTGTCGTCCTTCTGCTTTAAATTGGTTCAGTTTTTTTTTTGCAACGTTGTCAGACTTGCAGGATGTGTTGTGTTTTGCTTTAGTTTTTTTTTTGTATTTTTATTTTCTAATTTACTTTTAATAATGTTGTTGCTGTTGATATTTTTTGTTAGTTATACTCCAGGAGTAATAAGAATTATTTATTGCGGCATTATTTTTTATGGCTGTTTGCTGCTGCTGCTGGTGGTGACAGTGCGAAAATATTTTCAAATTTCCTTTTTTTGTGTTTTGCTGCTAATATTTTACTCTCTCTCTTTTCCCTTTTAGCTGTTTAAGAGGGCCAGACGTTCGGTTGACTTTTGCTTAAGTATTTTTATCAGCAAATAAGGTGGAGTTTTATATTAAATTTATACAATTAGTTGCAGTCATAAAAATGAAAATAATAAAAATGATAATCATCGTTTATACATAAATGTTTCACTAACAAGACTTTGGCTATTTATTTATTGTTTAAGTGAAATCGTGGTAAATGATTTTTTTTGGAGTAGGAAGAAATACCTAGTCAATATGATATAAAAATAGCGAAAAGGCCTCGTTAAAAAGTGTTTGTGTTGGTTTGATCTAGAATGATGTAGACAAAAACTCAAATTATTTTTATCATTAATCTTCATTATAACGTTTTTATTACCTAGACTTAAATTTTATTTATTTTAAATTGGCAGTTGTTTTAATGTAACAGCGATAAATTGGAAAATATTACTTTTATTAACCGTATTTTATAAATTATTTTCCAATTCATAATCGCTTTTGGTTGTATCGTAGTATGTCGTAACATTTTTATTAGTAATTTGTTTTTGTTTCAAAAAATTTTATATGAAACATTGTTATGACATACAACGATACGACATCGACTGTGAATTGAACTTATATTTCTAAATAGAATTTTCTTTTTTTTTTAAATTTACTCCAAAAAGCTATTTTCACTATTTTTTTTTATAAAAACCTATAGTTTCCACAGTTTTCGTTATAAAATGTTTTCACGCTCAAAAGTTTTTAAAGTTTCAAAAAATTTTATTTGAAACATTTTTATGACATACAACGATACGACATCGATTGTGAATTAAACTTATATTTCTAAATAGAATTTTCACCTTTTTTCTTTTTCAAAAAATTTACTCCAAAAACCTATTTTCACTAATTTTTTTATAAATACTTATAGTTCCCACAGCTTTCGTTGTAAAATGTGTTCCCGTTCAAAAGTTTTATGCAAAACTTTTATCTCGATTAGTTCTCTATAGCAAACTTATTGATTCATTAGCATGTTATGGATAATTTATTGCTCTATCAGTTTTCACTTATCCTAAAAATTAATTATTGCTTTATTAGTGTTCTGTAGAACACAATCAGTTTTCCGTTTCATTTTTATTGCTCGATCACTTATTCTGAAAAATACTTATTGCATTCATAGTTTCATGTTGCACGATCGGTTTCCTGCAGAAAACTTATCATACGATCACTTTTCTTTAAACAACATTTTGCTTGATCAGCTGTGTCCAGAACACTTATTGCTTAATCAGTTTTCTATAAAAATTGTATTGTTCCTTCAGTTTGCTATAGTAAAACTTATTGACCGATTATTTTTCTATAGAAAACTTATTGATCGATCAAATTTATAGAAAATACTTATTGCTTGATCAGTTTTTTTTAGATAACCAATTGCGCTAAAAGTTTTCTGTAAAATTTAAATCTCAAACAACATTCAATGGAAAATTTACTGCTCGATTAGTTTTCCTTATGGAAATCTTTATGATCGATCAATTTTCTATAGAAAAACTTATAGCTCATTAATTTTTTTCTCAGATATTAAATTTAGAAAAAGTTTTCAATAGATGTCTTATAAGTTGATCAGTTTTCTATAAGAAAATTTATTGCTTGATCAATTTCCCTTAAAAAAACTTATTGCTAGATCGGTTTTTATACAGCAAACATAAAACTTGATCTGGTGTTTCTTTGAAAAACTCATTGCTTGATCAGTTTTCTAAGAAAATGTTTCGTTTAATCTATTCTATAAAAAAAATATATGGACTGATCCCCCTTTCTATACAAAACTTATTTGACAGTTAGATTTCTAAAGATAATATAAAACAAGAAATTTTCTATAAAAAATTTAATCGTCAATACTTTAAAAATTTTAAATGTTCATCATATCCAATTTTTATTTCCATATTCGCCTCACACTATCATTTCTATACCATCATCATTTTGATTATTCTCACAAAACACATATTTTTATGTGTGTATATTTTCTTCTTAATCCCTCATTTTTATCTTCTACCCAAAATGTCTCAAAAAAAGCAGCATCTTCATCCACCTCCTTCCACATCCCTCATCATCAAACTAAGAAAATCAAAATGATTTAACGATAATGATAAATAACCACTGATTGACAAATGATGATAAAAATGTCAATACAACTACAGTCAAATTCATAATACAACAACTACAACTACAACAATGACGGCGTCACAAATACAAAAAACTAGACATTGAAATAAAACGGAAACAAACAGAGACAAAAAAGGGAAATACAAATGGTAGTAATAGAAATAATAAAACTGCCGTTTGGCAGAGAATAAAAAAATGAAAACATTTTAGAAACAAAAAAAAAAAACATGAATTGTATTTTTTGAAAAATGGCAATAAAGTTTGTCAATTTGATGATAAATGCTAATTTAGAAATGACAACAGTAAAAACAAAGCAAAAAAAAAAAAATACCGTAAATTTGTGTGAGAGAAAGAAAAAATCTTAAAGAAAATGAAATCAAAGAATATGATGGTAAAATGTCAATAAGTAAATGCAAAACATACAAGATATATGGACATTTAATAAATTTCCTTTTCTATAGAAATATTAGGAAATGTTTGAATTAATAGTTTTTTTATACAATCAATAAGTTTTCTTCAGAAAATCTGCCGATCGGTGGATTTTCTTACACCAATTAATGAATTTTCCTTGAAAAATTGATGATCGATATAATTTCTAATAAAAATTTCTCAATCAATAAAATTTTACTACAAAAAAATTTGTCGATCATTGAGTTTTTTTTAAGAAGATTTGTTGATCGATAAGTTTTATTTTAATAAGATTTTCCAATCCGAAAAGTTTCTTCAGAAAAATGTGAAAGCATATCGATCGACAAATTTTCTATTGAAAACATATCGATTAATAAGATTTTCCAATCCGAAAAGTTTCTTCAGAAAAATGTGAAAGCATATCGATCGACAAATTTTCTATTGAAAACATATCGATCGACAAATTTTCTATTGAAAACATATCGATCGACAAATTTTCTATTGAAAACATATCGATCGACAAATTTTCAATTGAAAACATATCGATCGACAAATTTTCAATTGAAAACATATCGATCGACAAATTTTCAATTGAAAACATATCAATCGACAAATTTTCAATTGAAAACATATCGATCGACAAATTTTCAATTGAAAACATATCGATCGACAAATTTTCAATTGAAAACATCGATCGACAAATTTTCAAAAGAAAATAAGTCGATCGATATGTTTATAGAAAGGTTTTCTTTAGAAAATTTTATAATCCATAATATTTTTTAGAAAATATTTCGTTGGATGAGTACTTTGGAAGATCTGTCGATCTTTATAATTTGTTTAGAGAAATTCGTTGACTAAATAATTTTTTTAAGAAAATTTGTCTTTGAATGTTTTTTTTTGTATTCTATACTTTGACTGATTTTCATTAAAAATCTAAAATATTTTTTTTTTAAATACAAAACTAGGTCATTAAATTTTTTTGTTAAAGAATAAACAATTTCTTGTTAAATTTATTATAATTGTAGATTTCTCATTTACAAATTCTTTGAATTAAAAATCAAACCCATAAAGTAATGTTTAAGAGATAAATATAAAATGAGAACACACTTTAAAGTGCCCTACATCATTAAATTCAAATCAGGAACTATTCGAGCCACACTAGTGCAACTATCGTGGATCTTATAGTATGATGATTCTGATAGAAAAATTTAGTTATTTTAACAATTTCAGTTGTAGGGTATGCTTTTCCAAATGAAGTCATATTAACAAACGAGACACAAATAATAAACACAAAACAAAAAAGAACATTAGCAAACACAAGACAAATGAAATGTACGAATGAATTGGCGAAATGAAAATGAACAAAAGTAACAAACACACGAACACACACAGATTCAAATGCAGAAAAGACACAACATACAAGTGACAATGAATGCGTAAAGCGGAAGTGACATGTCATAGTGATAGGAAGAAATAAAATATAACAAAAGCAGCAAATATACAAACACATGAAACAAAAAATAAAACAAAATGTCCATTCTGCTACATCAATTCTAGCTTCAGAAAAATAAAAAGAAAAACTTGCAACAATTTGATACAAATAAAAGAAAAAGTACACACACAAACAAATAAAAAAAATTAAAAAAGTAAAAGAAAGAAGAAACACAAATTACATTTCAATCGAATTGTTGATGCCATCATTCATCATTATCAACCATGTTTTAAATTTCCATTTTTTTTTTTGTAAAAATCTTTTATTTCTTTCCTAACTACGACTGACAAATGTGTATTCTTTTTTATTTGGTAAAATTTTTTTCTTTCTACATTTTTTTCCTAAAACGCTTTACAACAATAAAACATTATTAGCCAGAAATTTCGAATTTAGTTATCAACAGTCTGCTGCCTTTTTTTCAGGGTGATAAATTAAAAAAAGGTTTTACTGGTCGTTATCCTGTTACGTTCTACATTTGTGCAGGAATTGATGTTGAGGCCTTATTTTGCGTTGTCTTTTTACACGTTTGATGCGGGTTTATTCTGTTTCCTTTTTTTTATAATTTTTCCATGTTGTAGTGTAAATTCTTTAAATGCTTAACAAGATTTGTGTAATTTTCATTTAGAGATTACTGCAAAAAAAATGATAAACAAAATTAAGAAAAATGATTTATTTTTATAAATTGCTTTCAACAGATTTCATTTTTTTCTCAATTTATTTGTTTTATTTTCTTGTTTATTTCTGTTTAATAAAAATCTTAATTGAATTCTACAATCGTAAATGGTGAAGAAGACAATTTTTTTGGGTTAGTAAACCGAATTGTAATATGTTTTTGTGTTGTAAAAACTTTCACTTGGTATTTTTATTTTTTCAGACATTTATAATAGAAAGTGCTTAAAATATATTCCATAAATATATTCCATAAAATATATTCCAAACTAAAGAAAAATCCTTTGGATCATTTATACTTCAACACAGATTAGTTTTCTATAGAAAATTTGTTGATCGATTAGTTTTCTATAGAAAATTTGTCGATCGATTAGTTTTCTATAAAAAATTTGTCGATCGATTAGTTTTCTATAGAAAATTTGTCGATCGATTAGTTTTGTATAGAAAATTTGTCGATCGATTAGTTTTCTATAGAAAATTTGTCGATCGATTAGTTTTCTATAGAAAATTTGTCTATCGATTAGTTTTCTATAGAAAATTTGTCGATCGATTAGTTTTCTATAGAAAATTTGTCGATCGATTAGTTTTCTATAGAAAATTTGTCGATCGATTAGTTTTCTATAGAAAATTTGTCGATCGATTAGTTTTCTATAGAAAATTTGTCGATCGATTAGTTTTCTATAGAAAATTTGTCGATCGATTAGTTTTCTATAGAAAATTTGTCGATCGGTTAGTTTTCTATAGAAAATTTGTCGATCGATTAGTTTTCTATGGAAAATTTGTCGATCGATTAGTTTTCTATACAAAATTTGTCGATCGATTAGTTTTCTATACAAAATTTGTCGATCGATTAGTTTTCTATACAAAATTTGTCGATCGATTAGTATTCTATACAAAATTTGTCGATCGTTTAGTTTTCTATAGAAAATTTGTCGATCGTTTAGTTTTCTATAGAAAATTTGTCGATCGTTTAGTTTTCTATAGAAAATTTGTCGATCGTTTAGTTTTCTCTAAAAAATTTGTCAATCGATCAGTTTTCTAAGAAAATTTTTCGATCAATCAGTTTTCTATAGAAAATGTGTACATTGATCAGTTTTCTTCAAGTTTTCTACAGAAAATTTGTAGGTCGATAAGGACTCTATTAAGAAATTTGTCTAGCATTAATTTTCTCTAGGCAATTTGTATTTCTTTTCTTATCTTATAAGACAATTTTTTATCTTTTTTTTAATCCATATATCAATTTTTATTAAAATATTTTTCATAATAAACGTTGTGTATGAAGATAAAAAATAAACATAATCCATCAATAACGTTATACGTTTTTTTTGATAACTGTTTTGTTATTAAATATTCAAATATGTTAATGAAAAAATGACAACAACAAAGTAATACAAACATATATGTATAAATCTGTGTGTGTTGGCATATAAAAATATATAAAATTTATAAAAATCTTCCTGGTTTATTGCTCTTTTTCTAGAAAATTTTATTAAAATAAATAACACAAAACCATTGACACATATTGACATTTAAGAGGGACAATGTATGTAAGT
Source organism: Lucilia cuprina (assembly GCF_022045245.1). Lineage (NCBI taxonomy): Eukaryota > Metazoa > Arthropoda > Insecta > Diptera > Calliphoridae > Lucilia > Lucilia cuprina. Next base: position 45,366,398 of record NC_060951.1, on the reverse strand, counting down.
GCTTTTAAATAACCACCAGTCCCTCTTTCTGAGGTTGTTATGTGTGTTTGTATTGTGTATCATAAATAAATTGTTTAACTTTTACTTAAACATAAATTCACACACACAGCCATTTACTGACATAGATTCATGTATGCATTATTAAATTTTAAACTCTAATAAATTTTACGTATTCCATTTAATTATCCATTAAATCTACTCTACTACACACTATACTAAACTGAACTGTAGTTGCAACAACTTGAACTCATACAAACTCTGCACAAGTGAACTCTATTGCTGCTGTTTTTGCCACATGGTGTTGCATTGTGGCCAACAGCGTTACACTAAGTGTGTGCGTGTTAGCGAGACTGTGTGCTTGTGCATGCAGGTGCGTGTACCTTTTTATAGCCAATATCTGTCAATTAATGTTGCAATTTTTGAACAAGTTGACATAGTTTTATTGTCACTACTACTTCAACTATTTGTTGTTGTTGCTGTAGGTTGCAGGCTGTTTTACCAGCAACTATTAAATAAAATGTAAAATTAAAGTTGATTTTTTTCTTTTTTCATTTTTTTTGCCAGTATTTTAACAATATTTTTTTAACAATGTTTTGCTAGTTTAATGGAATTTTTAAATGAAAATAATAATATAAAATAATTAACTTGAACAATAATGCAAATCTATATAAGTTTGCCACGATGAAATTGAAAATAAATATTAATTTTTAATTATGCATGAATATTCGCTTGCTTGCTTCCTTTTATACAGTTTATAATGATGGGTGACGTATGATGTATATTTAGTGCATGTTTGATAACACTCATACGCATACGTACATATGTTGTGAGGTTTATTACTTAATATTAAGTATATTTAAATGTTGGTGTGTTATTAATTATATTAATATATCAAATAGTTTTCAGAAAACATTTTACTAAATATTTGTAGAGAAATAATTTTTCTACGGAAAATTATTCGAAAATAAATATTTTTCTATAAAAAATTTCAATCGATAAGATCTGTAGGAAATTTTTGTATCAAAAGTTTTGTGTTTTTTTATAGATGTTTTTTTAAGGCAATCGATTGATGTTTCTATAGCTAAATTGGAGATCGAAAAATTATCTTTAAAAAAAATGTTAATCGATAAGTTTTCTACAGAAAAGTTGTATCGATTTTTAGAGAAATTATCGATCAAGAAGTTCTCAGAAAAAATTTAAATAATTTGTCCATTTTGAGTTTTCTATAAAAAAATTGTCGATCAATGAGTTTTAATTAGAAAAGTTGTAGATCGACAAGTTTTCATTAAAAAAGTTGTAGATCTATGATATATTATTAGAAAAGTTGTCGATCGATGTGATTTCAATAGAAAAGTTGTCGATCGATGAGTTTTCATTAGAAAAGATGTCGATCGATGAGTTTTCATTACAAAAGAATAAGTTTTCCATAGAAAAGTTATCGGTCGATTAGTTTTCTATAGAAAAGTTGTCGATCGATTAGTTTTCTATAGAAAAGTTGTCGATCGATTAGTTTTCTATAGAAAAGTTGTCGATCGATTAGTTTTCTATAGAAAAGTTGTCGATCGATTAGTTTTCTATAGAAAAGTTGTCGATCGATTAGTTTTCTATAGAAAAGTTGTCGATCGATTAGTTTTCTATAGAAAAGTTGTCGATCGATTAGTTTTCTGTAGAAAAGTTGTCGATCGATTAGTTTTCTGTAGAAAAGTTGTCGATCGATTAGTTTTCTATTGGAAAGACGATCGATTAGAAAAATTAATGTTCTATAATTTTTCTGTTCTTCGAGCAGAAAAAACTTGGTCTATCCCAATTTTTTTTTAAACTCTGAAAATACTTTAACTATACTGTACAACTTTTCATCTGACTCTTTAACTTTTTATTCAGAGAAAACTTAACCTAACATCTTTTTCTAAGACTTTTCATCTAAGAAAATTTTAATAATTATGAACAATTTCTTAATAAGAAAACGTGATATATTTTAGTCAAGACATGAGAGAAAAGATTTATATCTGAAATAATTTATTTTATTGTAGACAGTTTTTCTCTGAGAAAACTTAAGAAGATTTGCTTTGTAAGAAATTTTTCTCTATTAATGAAAATCTTGTAGAAAATAATGTTTTTTCGAGATCACTAAGTCATAACTTCTGTTGGTTATTATGATTATAAATTGTTTTCTTTAAAAATTAAATTATTATCTAAAACTATTTCATTAGTCATTAAAATTAATGTTATAATTTTTCTATTATTGTATTGTAATTCAGTACAATTTTATCCCCTACTTACCCTCAAGCTTAACATTTAACAATAACGATATGAAAAATAACATTAAAATATTTTCAACATTAATTCATAAAACATTTACCTTATCATCAAATGTATATTTGCAACTATGTGTGTATGTGTGTCCAATTACTATTTTCTAATTATCATTATTATGATTTTATATTCTAATGCAACAGAGAGCAAAAAATAAAACTAAAAAAGAAAAACAAAATTAAGCTATAGCCAGACTACGAGTATAACATATATATTTCATAACCGGAAGACAATTTTTCTATTAAATACAAAACTCTCTCTGGAACACAATTTTAATACGCCATGATTGTTTTACTTACTTGCAACAGCCAACAGTCAACCATCATCTTCATCGTTGCTGTTTTTGTTGAACATTTTCTATGTTTATCTTCTCAACTCAACTCTATAAAATTATAATGTCCTTTTTGTTTTTATGCTTTTGCACCTGGAAGCAATAAATGCAAATAGTAAAACATCTTTAGATTTCAATGTCCTGAATGGGCTGTAGTACTAAATTGTTACAACTTTTGATATTCACCAAGACATTTTACCCGGCGACCAAGTAACAGAAACTACTTCTATAGCATTTACAACATCTTCTATCAACAATCCAATTAAAATGACACAACTTTAACTAATGAAACATCTAATGATGACAGAGGAAATTTAATTGTTTGACATTTTGTTCGTATTTTTTCATGTCATTGTTTTAGCAATATCAAGAGTAAATATTAAAACCATGAAAATGAATATTTTCTTTTTTATGGAACAGCTTTAAGCATAATTGTGTTATTATTTGAAGACAAACTGGTTTGGTTTGTTTTTTAATAAGTAATAATTTTTTTTAATATTGGGGATAATGTTGTAAATGTTAAGGCTTGAACATTAATATTTATTTTTTCGTTTACATACGTTTTTGATAGCACCCCTTATATATTGCTTTTATAATATACTCCAATTATACCTCCCTTCGTTCTTAGATGAAAATATAATTATAATAAGATTTTCCCAATAAAATAAAACTATTTTCATTTCAATAGATAACAAAAAATTCTTTGAAATAAACATCCAACAGTATTTAAATAAAAATTCGTATAAAACTTATCTCAATTTTATTAAAAATTCAAACTTTCACAAATATCACAAAAAACCAAATCAAATAAAAAACTAAAAAAATAAAAAAAAACTAACTTTGGTAACAAGAAAATCACAAAAAAACAAGACCTTTAGGAGTTCGGAAAAAAGGAAGAAGAAACACTAACCAACATAAACAAATTGTAAATTTCCAGTAAATGTTCTGGTCAGAATTTATTATGAAAATTGAAATAAATCAGGTAAAAGAAAATTTAACTTTTTCTTACAAACATATTTAGATAAAAGTGGTACAACAAAAGTTAATGGTTGCGGATGATGCTGATGAGGAAGGCGATCGGAGGAAAAAAGTTTAGGATGTTGAGAAAAAATTTATCTTATTTTCAAGCAACAAGAAATAAGTAAAGTAAAGAAAGAGGAGTATTTACATACTTTCTCTGTAGTGTGTCAAGAAAACTAAATGAAGTTGAACGTAAGTTACTTTTAGTCGAACATTTTAAACCATAGACTAGAAAGTTAACTATAGTCTAGTTTATGTATAGTCTATAGTCTAATCTATATTCTAGTCTATAGCAAAGTCAAGAAATAGAAAAATGAATCGTAGTTTAGTATATAGTATAACTAAGTCTATATTCTAGTATACAGCTAACCCTATAGTCTAGTCTATAGTTAACTCAATATTCTAGTCCAGTCTATATTCTAGTCTATAGTATGGATATAGTCTATCATGTGGTCTAGCCTATAGTCTAGTCTATAGTCTAGTCTATAGTCTAGTCTATAGTCTAGTCTATAGTCTAGTCTATAGTCTAGTCTATAGTCTAGTCTATAGTCTAGTCTATAGTCTAGTCTATAGTCTAGTCTATAGTCTAGTTTATAGTCTAGTCTATAGTCTAGTCTATAGTCTAGTCTATAGTCTAGCCTATAGTCTAGTCTATAGTCTAGTCTATAGTCTAGTCTATAGTCTAGTTTATAGTCTAATCTATAGTCTAATCTATAGTCTAGTCTATATTCTAGTTTAAAGTATATAGAAAGATCTAGTCTATAGTCTAGCCTATAGTCTAGTCTATAGTCTAGTCTATAGTCTAGTCTATAGTCTAGTCTATAGTCTAGTTTATAGTCTAATCTATAGTCTAATCTATAGTCTAGAGTATAGTCTAGTCTATAGTCTAGTTTAAAGTATATAGAAAGATATTTTATTCAAACACTTTGATATTATTTTCACGACTTTTGCCTTTAATTAGTCTACAAGTCTTTTAAAATAAGATAATTACAAAAAAAGTATTTTACCTAGATTCCGTATAAAAAACATAAAAAGATCCTTAAACGTAAAAAGTGTTATATATTTTTGAAATAAAAAAAGTTTTTTTTTCACATCTCCAAAAGTGGGTTACTAAAAGGTGGTGATGAAGATATGTCGTCACTGCAGCGGTGCACTGCTAATAGCATGATTCTTTAACATCTTCCACATTTATAGATATATTTATATTTGTCTGCACTTTGCCAAAGTTTAAGCATGCATTCACGTTCGTGAAACATGTTACAGCATACAACTTCCTGCCTTTAGATCCACAGCTCAAATGAAGTGAAAATACTATGAGATTTTTAATTAAAAGTTTTTCGAGAACTGTGTTTTTTTTAATGTCACGGTAGCATGAAGTATTAAAAGTGAAGTTCATATGTGTAGTTTTATAATTTTATAACTGAAATATTAGATAGCTACAGCTATATATATATATAGAGCTAGAAAAGAAAGCACGAGTTGTAAAAGTACTTAGTAGTTTGTGGCATTATGGTGACATGTTTGCTGCAAATAAACAAACAAACATTCATAAAGCAGGTATTTTATGTAAATGTGGCATAATGTTACACTTAATGGCACTTTTGCTGTAATAATTTATTTATATATTTTTTCTTATTTGTGCACTTTATGATGTTAGTTTTTGATACACTAATGAGGTTAAATTAAATATAAAATTATAATTATTTAAAAATTTTATAAAACTTTTTGTGTGAAAGGGTATTTATTGCTTGGTCAAGAATATTTAAATATAACAAAAATATCATTATATTGAATTAAGTTGTTAAAAGTAAAATTCTGGTATTATAGAATACAACTAATTTGACTTAACACACATGTGTCTACTAATGTGGAGTTTTATTCTGTTTATAATTGATCTATTCTATATAATTTTTCTTAAAAAACGTGTCTATCTAGATCACTTCGAGTAAGTATTGTAAGTATATTTCTTACAGACATACGCAGCCTTACAAGTATTAAAAACAACTTCAGACAAATAACAATATATTTCTGACAAAAATAAAAAACTAATCCCCACTAAAAGAAGTAACAAGCGAATATTTTTACAAAATTAACGATACTGGTTGCCATGATATACGACAGAACTTTGTACCTCAGTATTTGGCTAAATTTGTTTATAGCTTTTAAAATCTATAGATAACTATAGTTTATGTTCTATTTTTTTTTTGAAAAAAAAACAAAAACAAAACGGAAAGAGAAAAAATCAAACGATGGTTTTTACTGTAAACCAAACAAACAAAACTCCTCAAGTAAAGAAAAATTAAAAAAAAAGCAAAAATACAGTTCTACAAAAGCTGATACTCATCCTTGTCTGGTAATGAAAACCACTTTAACAAACGACAAAAAGCTAAGCGTTAAATGAATGACATTCCCACTCTAAAAACACACACATACTAGAGGCAGCCATGGTTGTTACTGCTATGTCCTTGTTGTGGCTTAATGGTTGGTTGTTTAAGTATGAATGTATTTGTATTTTTAGGAGTGTATGTTTGTGTTACTTTTACCTTGTTTTACTTCAACCACCTTTTGGTTGTTGGTTTTATTGTTGTGTTTTTTTTCTTTATTTGTGAATAACTTTGTAAATTCCTAGTAATTTTTGATGGTGTAAAAGATTCTGCATTTTTTTTTTTTGCAAATACCCCTCCAACATGCATTCATATATTTTTTGTTGTTTTTTTTTGTCATGCATTTTTTCACTTTTGACACCTTCGCTTACTTTTTCACAAATTCCATTTCTCTTTATCCTTTTTATAAAGAGTTTGTTTTATTTTGTGTTTTTGTTTTCTGGTGAAAGAAGAAAAAATCATACACATTTAAGTGGATTTAAAACCAACTTCGTTAGTTGGCTATCACGACAGTTCTGGTTAAATTGTTCACAGCTTATTTTGAAATACAAGTTGATGGGAGGTACCTACTATATCGAATTTTTGTTTTCAGATTTTTTTATATTTTGTTATTTATTTATGTAAAAAGTAGATTAAAAAACAGACTTTAGTATGTTGTAATTTAAGATAATTTAACTAGTGTATGTTTAAGTTAAGTAGGATTTGACAAATATATAGTCTAGTCTATACTCTAGTCTATAGTCTAGTCTATAGACTAGTATATAGTCTAGTATATATTCTATAGTCTAAAAGTCTAGTATATAGACTAGACTATAGTTTTGTCTATGGTCTAGTATATAGTCTAGTCTACAGTCTGGCATATAGTCTAGTCTATAGTCTAGTCTATAGTCTAGTCTATAGTCTAGTCTATAGTCTAATCTATAGTCTAGTCTATAGTCTAGTCTATAGTCTAGTCTATAGTCTAGT
>NC_060951.1:45226632-45359284 GCF_022045245.1 Lucilia cuprina | reverse complement strand
ACTAGACTAGACTATAGACTAAACTATAGACTAGACTAGACTATAGACTAAACTATAGACTAGACTAGACTATAGACTAAACTATAGACTAGACTAGACTATAGACTAGACTATAGACTAAACTATAGACTAGACTATAGACTAAACTATAGACTAGACTATAGACTAGACTTGACTGTAGACTAGACTATACTAGACTAGTCTGAACTCGACTATAGACTAGACTAGACTCGACTATAGACTCGACTAGACTGTAGACTATAGACTCGACTAGACTAGACTATAGATTAGACTATATACTAGGCTACTAATCTATAGACTAGACTATAGTCTATAGACTAGTTTATTACTTCCTACCATAGAAAGAATACATTATTTGACATTGTAATGTTTAAAACACTCATAGGTTAATAAATTGTTTTTTAGAAGTTTGTTTTAAGTTAAAGTTACATACATAAAAACCAAATTCTATATAATTTATAATTTGTTTTCATATTTAATTCACCATTTGCATACGTGGCGTATAATGAATAAAATTAGCTTGACTTGTCATAATTATTACTCATACGCATCGGGAACAAAAAAAGTCTCTTGCTGATTTGTTTTGAAAAGAAAGAAATTAACTTTATAAAATACCTGTTGCTAAATGTTGCAACAAAATTCGTATATAATTTCATTTTGTCAACAACAACAAAAAACCTTTGAAACAAAACATAAATAATTGTCGTTTCCAGGAAATGAAATGTTTTTCAAAACAAACTCTAATACACACATCAACAATGAAATAAGTTTATTTGCGTCACATCAAACTTAAATATTTAAAGGTTTCATTGTTGCAAGAAATTACACATATGTGGCAAGTAAGTAAATGTGTTTATTTTTTTGTGTATTTGTTTTAACTTTAGCATGTTGCAAGTTTAGGTTGGGTTTTCCATTGAAATAATTTCGTAATTTGCCTAACAATTTTGATTACATTTTTGTCGACAATTGTAAGCCATGCCACACACCATTCATTTACTTATTTTCTCATATGTTTTACATGAAACCAGTTGTGTAATAGTGTTAGTATGTATTTATGTGTTTGTGTATTAAATATCATATTAGTCAACGTACAACAGATTGTATTTATGTACTTGTGAATGCGCGCTTTTGTGTCTTTGTATATGTGTGCTTGTGTGTGAATTTACACCAGTTTAATTAAATGTTTAAAATTTCATACGTGTAGTATTTTCAATGGAAAACTCAACTTTTGAATACAAATCATCATCTCATACAAATAAAACCGCACACATTTTCGCACAAAACTAAAATACATTTTCAACAGTGATTGTGTTTTAGAACATGTTAATTTGGTTTAACACTTGCATACAAATTTGCCAACGTTTTCACATTACAATCGAAGCAATAAAAAAGGTTGAGTTTAGTAAGAAATTAAATAAAATAAAATAAAATAAAAGCAAAGTATTTTTAGTTTTATTTAAAAAATAAATATAAAATAAGCACAAATTTAGGAGGGCAGGATAGAAATTTAAAAATCCCAAACTAACTCAAACTTTCTGCAGTTTCATATGTGTATAAACATGTTAAACTAATATTTATTTATAACATTTTTGTTTATTTCTCTATCTAAACCACTGTCCCGCATGTTAATAATGTGCTAAAAGTAATGTTATAATTTAGAGGTTGTTTCTTGTGCCAAACCGAGAAAATTATAATATTTTTTCTATGACAAACTATTTTATTTTAAATTCTACAGGCATTTGATTATCTACATAGTTTAGCGCTTAAATTTTGTACTAAAAAAAATGTAATAACTTTTTTGTTGGTCATAAAAATTTTTAAACATTTGCATGTTTTTCTGGCAGATGATTTATGTCAATCGTCAGAAACTAGTTTAAAATACCAATTTGTAATAACAAATGTTAAAATTGAAATAAAAAATAATGTTACCAAAAACTATAAATTTAAATTTTTTATATAGATTTGACCAAAGATGGATTTTTTTCTAGGAAAACTCAAAAAACATAAAAGCGCTAATAGTTTCGTAAATATGTCTTTAATTAAGAAAATAAGTTCAATTTTTGATTAGCCCTATATTTGAGCAAAAATCGACACTTTAGTGTAAAAACTCAGAAAAACATAAAATCGTTAAAAACTTCACTCGTATATTTGAGCAAAAATCAATTTTCTGATATAAAACTCAAAAAAAATTGTTTGGCAAAAAAAAAATTCAAAAAAAAATAAAATCGTTAATAGTAAATTCATAAATCTGCGTTTAATTGAGAAAATAAGCTTCATTCGTGATCATTTGCATATTTGACTGAAAATCGACTTTTTGGAATAAAACTCAAAAAACATAAAATCGGTAATAACTTCGTAAATATGCGTTAAATTGAGAATATAAACTCGATTTGTGATCACTCGTATATTTGACCAAAACTCGATTTTTTAAATAAAAACTCAAAAAACATAAGATCGTTAATAACTTCGAAAATATGAGTTTAATTGAAAAATAAGCTTCATTCGTGATTATTCGTATATTTGACTGAAAATCGATTTTTTGGTCTAAAAACTCAAAAAAAAACATATAATCGTTAATAACTTTGTAAATATGCGTTCAATTGAGAAAATAAGCTCGATTTGGGATCACTCATTAATTTAACCAAAAATCGATTTTTTTGGCATAAAAACTGAAAAAAAAAACATAAAAACGTTAATAACTTGGTAAATATGCGTTTAATTGAAAAAATAAGCTTTATTCGTGATCATTCGTATATTTGACCAAAAATCGATTTTTTTTAATAAAAACATAAAATCTTTAATAAGTTCGTAAATCTGCGTTTAATTGAGAAAGTAAGCTTCATTCGTGATCATTCGTAAATTTAACTGAAAATTGGCTTTTGGTATAAAAACTCATAAAAACATAAAATCGTTAATAACTTTTTAAATATGCGTTCAATTAAGAAAATAAACTCAATTTGTGATTACTCATTAATTTAACCAAAAATCGATTTTTTGGCATAAAAACTCAAAAAACAAAAATCGATTTTTTTTTTGGAATAAAAACTCAAAAAAACTCGTTAATAACTTCGTAAATATTTGTTTAATTGAGAAAATAAGCTTCATTCGTGATCATTCGTAAATTTGACTGAAAATCGACTTTCACTCATATATTAAACCAAAAATCAAATTTTTGGCATAAAAACTCAAAAAACATTATAATATTTAGTAGTATTTGTATTGCCAAATATTATTGAATGCAAAATATTACTTAAATTAATCAAAAAGAAAAAAAATAATAATCAAAAAAAAAATCATTATAAAAAATTTGCAAATCGAAAAAAACTCGTATTGTCGGCATGCGATCTTTCTCAATCAATTTGTGTGTATAGTAAACACTGTATATGTTGATTCAAGTATTTTTTATGACCAGGATATTTGTCCATAACAATGAATATGAATTTATGAATAAATGCAAATAATATAACATATGCCTGTTCCTATTTTTGTTTTCTTTTTTACTTGCGACTCCATGTATTTTCTTTCACCCAAATTATTGTTTTTGTAAATAACATTTTGTATGTGAATTCATATTTGAATTTCAACAAATTCATATGCCTTCAATTCATTTTATTATTTTTATTTATTTTTTTTTTTAATTTTTTCTGCTTTTGATTTTTGTTTTTTGAACATTTCATTTCGATTCTTTTTTCATATTTCTTTTCCTGTTCAAATAATATTTTAACATGATTTCGTATGCATACAAAGTACACCCAGACAGATAGATAGAATGAAAGACAATCAGCTACACATGGACACAACAACAACGGGAACGAGAAGAACTAAAACCATTTAAAATGTCACAATGCCATATGGATGACACGACTATAACGAATAAAGAATCTATATAAACTAGTATATAAAAACTATATACATATGTATGCATATATGTAAACCATATGGTATAAAAAATCACCAAATAAAAGTTGTTATGAACAAAAACAGGAAGTTACAAAAAAAAAACTTAGAAAAAAAATGTATATACTATTGATTCAATATCAGTTTTTGTATACTATTATTGTAGCTGATATTGGGAAAATATATTATTAATATGCTAATATGAACTATAAAAGATGCCAAATGTAAACAATTCAATGATGTTTAAGAAAATTGTACAAGTTTTGAATTGCACAGTTTAAGAAACAAAAATTAGACGAACATTTAGCAATAAGATCAAATTATATCAATAAATTTAAGACCATATTCATTAGACAACAGTCTGATTATTTGAATTTTATTTGGAATACTTAGTCCTTTGTCAAGAACTTGTTAATAGTCTAGTCTATAGTCTAGTCTATAGTCTAGTCTAAAGTCTAGTCTATAGTCTAGTCTATAGTCTAGTCTATAGTCTAATCTATAGTCTAGTCTATAATCTAGTCTATAGTCTAGTCTATAGTCTAGTCTATAGTCTAATCTATATTCTATAGCCTAGTCTATAGCCTACAGCCTAGTCTATAGTCTAGTCTATAGTCTAGTCTATAGTCTAGTCTATAGTCTAGTCTATAGTCTAGTCTATAGTCTAGTCTATAGTCTAGTCTATAGTCTAGTCTATAGTCTAGTATATAGTCTAGTCTATAGTCTAGTCTATAGTCTAGTCTATAGTCTATAGTTTAGTCAATAGTCTAGTCTATAGTCTAGTCTATAGTCTAGTCTATAGTCTAGTCAATAGTGTAGTCTATAGTCTAGTCAATAGTCTAGTCTATAGTCTAGTCAATAGTCTAGTCTATAGTCTAGACTATAGTCTAGACTATAGACTGTCAAATCAAAATTTTTCTTAAAGAGAAGCATTTTAATATTAAAATTTTTTTTCTTTATTTACACATATATGAACTCTAACAAAATATATGCCACCATATAAAAAAAAAAAAAAAAAACAAAACACTCTCACTTATTTTAATGTGAGCATTAAAATTGTATAAATTTGAATTTTATATTTAGTATTTATGATCTTATATTATGTCTTCTTCTTCCGGTATATTAAAACTAATCACATACAAATACTATTAAATTCGCACCATAACACACATATATGTATAATAAAAAATAACAATACACAAAGTACTTTCACTGCTTTTTGAAAAGTTTCGCAACAAGCAAATATCTCTACATTAATTTCTGTTCATATTTGTACTCTGGAATATAGATGAAGGTAATAATCCAAATAATAAACTTTTGGCAATAAGAAGAAATGAAATGGAAATAAAAAACAAAGAAACCCCTTTTTTCTAACATCGAAAATAAACAAGAAATTTAAACAACAAACTTATATGCAAAATAATGTAACTCATACATTATTTAACTATAACAGTTGTTTGTGGTAGTAAAATATTTGTGTGAATATTAGTTTATTTGTTAGTTTGTGTTCTGTAGTAGTAAAAGTGGTAACAACTCATAACATGACATATTAGCATCATTTATTGTTCAAGGGTAATAAACGATATTTGCTGTTTAAAAACTGAAACTAGAAGAGGAAATATAAGGAAAACAAAGTTTCTTGTAGTGGTAGTGGAAGGTTTGAGGTTTTGGGTTAAAAGAAAATTTAACATCATATTATGGTGACATATAACCGTTAAAATAAAACAAACAAAAAATGTTTTAACAAATATTAGTGTTATTACGCATATTTATTTGTAAGATTATATGTTTTTATAACAAAGTAGTAAAAAGTGAACACACACACATACAAACTCGCTTATTCTTTCATATAAAATGTTGAAAGGATGCTTCAAAATTTATTATACATACTTAAAAGTATAAAACACAAAAAATATGAGATTTTAACGCAAACATGTCATTGTCATGATGCTAGAGTGAAAAAAAGGAAAACTCATATATATACAGTCAAAAACCGTTTCAAACCATGGTAACGGGTTATATGGTTTTCACAATGATATCTCTACAGCCACTAAAATTGGATCACTAGTTAACATTATACCAGAAACAAAAAAGGAGATAAATGCGATTTATATGAATAACACAGTTTACAAAAATAGAGGAGAATGTTGCATTATTATAGACAACAATTCTCTGAGAAATGTTTATCTAATTTAGAAAAAAAACTTTTCTCTGAAAAACTTTTTCGTGGAGAAAATTTTACAGAATATTTCTTTTCGAAAACATCATCTTGTGAACTTTGCACAGAGAAAATATTTCTATTTTAAACTAATTCTCTTAGAAAAAGATTAAAAAATTAAAAAAAAAAATTATCATATTCTCGACAACTTTTCTTTGGGAAACGATTATCTATTCCAAACCTTTTTCTCCGAGAAAATATTATGAAAAAAAGATCACTATATTATAGTAACTTTTCTCTGAGAAAACATCATTTATTTTAGAAATTTTTTTCAGATGAATGATCTTCTATACTCTGAAGGTATACAATTAATTCTTAAACACAGAGAAAAAAAGTAAAAAAAAGATAATTTCTACAAGATAATTACACACTTTTCTATGGAAGAAGATTATATATGTTCCGAAAGTAGATCATCTATTCTACAGAACTTTTATCTGAAAAAAAGATAATTATATTCTATATAATAATAGACAATATATCAAGGAACTTTATCTTTGGGAGAAGATCAACTATTCGTTTTTAGAATTATTGTATTTCAACAATAGTTTTTTGACCCACACTGTTAAATTGTTTTACACAATAATTTTCCTTATAATCATCATAATTTTTTTACAAACATAAACTATGAATGAAATCAGCTACTACTCTGCTTTTGGAACCCTTAACATTAATACCAATCTATATAACATATTTCAAACCCCACTCCCACTCTTAACAACAAAACAAAAAAACTCATACAAATCTTCTTAACCAGTTGAAGAGTTATTAGTATAGTTGTAGCTGTTGCTGCTACACTTCTGCTGCTATAATATTTTAGTTGCCACCAGTTTTTCACACACAACACACACAAACACACACAAAACAACAAAAACAAAGTGTTAGTAGCATCTGTTGTATGAATACGGATTTAACAAATACCGGAGAGTCTTGCAAAACAAAGATGTATTTGTTGTGGAAATCCTTTGTGACATGTCCTTAAGTTTGAATATTTGTCACAAGTGCTAGTTTGGTTGCATGCCACTCATGCAAATGAAACGCACAAATATACACACACATACATATACAGTTTTAGAGACAAACTTACACATAAAAAATATATATGAAAAAAGTCATATCATTTTTGGTTTTTATTGTTCAACACAATTCAGTTTAACAATCCATAAATTCATCAGTGTGTACTTCCGTATGGTTGAACAAAAATGAGAGAATATAAAGAAAATGTTAACCTCAAACTCAAACCCAAATTTAACTTTCAAGTTAAACTATCTTGTATTCATCATCATACATTCATTTTTGTCACTTAGACATATGATTTTAGTTTATTTTTATTTTTTAGTAACGAGGGTAGAATATACTGGAATTCTGGAAATTTTCTGGAATATAATAAATTTATAATACTTATATCTTCTCTATTCTTAATGAAACGACATCAAGATCAAGAGATAAGAAGTTGTACAGAAAAGACGATGTTTAGCTCAAAGAAAGGAACATTTATTTTATATATATATCAAGTTTTCTCAGAGAAAAAATGCGTGTAAAATAGATCGAGTTTTTTAAGTTCAAAATTATATAATTTGACCGAATGGATCGATAATAGATCACATTTTCTGGAGAAAAATTGAATAAAATAGATCACGTTTTTTTCAAGAAAGAGTTATTTAAATTTTCTCAGTGAAAAGTTGTCAAAATAAAGTTTATCTAAATTTTTTCTATAAGAGATAAAATTGATCAAGGAAAAAAATATTCAGATTAGATCAAGTTTCTTTGTACAAAAGAGAAGGAATTCACAATTTTTCAGATAATTTTTTTTAGAAAACATCACGTTTTCTCTGAAAAATTATGTCTAGAATAGTTTAGGTATTATCAGATAAGTTGTTTCTTATAGAAATATAGTTTATATAGAATCATATTTCCTTCGAGAAAACTTGTCTGTAATCGATCACTCAAAGAAAAAGTGTCGTAATTGGAAAAGTTTTTGCATTGCAAAGTTATCTTGAATAATTTACTCCTTCTCAGAGAAAAATTCGCCAGAATCGATCACAATTTCCCAGAGAAAATTTTTCATGAAAAGATCACGTTTTCTCAAAAAAAAGTTATTTAGGAAAAAGTTTTTAAGATCAACATTATTTAGAATAGATATAGATCAAGTTTCCTGGGAGAAAAAGTTTTTCAATAAAAAGACAAAAAGATCACGACTTTCGTAGAAATTTTTCTCGAAGAAAAATAGAATAGATTAGGTGTTTTTAGTTAAGTTGTTTATTAGAAAAAAGTTGTTTAAAGGAAAAACTACCTGGAAGTTTTCCAAAAACGATCACAATTTCTCAAAGAAAATGTCTTTAGAAAAGATAAAGTTGTTTTAAATTATGTTGCTTTAAAGAATTTTTCTTTTACATAATGTTTGTAAGGTAGACATAATAGTGTATCAATGTGGTTTTCTTAGAGAAAAAAGGAAGCTTTCTCAGAAAAATATTATCTGAAATATGAAAATTTCTCCGAGAAATATTGTTTGGAATATCGGATGTTTTTCAGTGAAAAGTTATCATCAAACATGATCTAGAATTCGTCATGTTTTCTGAGGTCAAAATCTTTCAGAAAAATTAAAGTTTCCTCACAGCAAAATGGTCTGCTACAGATCACGTTTTCTTAGATAAAATTTGCCTGGAATAAAATACGTTTTCATATAGAAAAGTTCACAATAATTTTCTGATATGTTTCCATAATTTACTATTATTTTTTAACAACCCTATTTTTTCCTCTTATTAAAAGCAAATTCATTTAAAATATTGTTGTACTTAAAATTATCGTAATGTTTAAAATGTAAAGACATCACAGATTACAATCCAATTCGAACAAGCAGAATATCAACTGCTTAAACTATATCCAGAGATTAAGGGTGTTAAAGTTGTTATCATACATATATGAACATAAAATTTAAATTTTCATCTATTTGATTTTTATCCAAAAAATATATAAAATATTTACACACATATCCTAATCTATGAACATCCTTAATTCTGGTTCCTTTCTCATTTATTTTAATAAATATTGTTTTCATTGTTGTATATCTGTTTGTTTATGTCTATATGAGAAAAAAAAGTAATAAATGAGCAAAATACGAAAAATAAAAGGAAAAGAATCATTTTCATTTTAGCATTTTCTTACGATTCATAAAATATAAATAAATATGAATAATATTTGCTTCCTTTAGCGAATTGAATATTTATTACAAGAATTTTCGTGTTTGTTTCTAAAAGAAGCGGCGTGTGTCTGCATTAGGGTGGTAGATGTTTTTAAAAGTTAAAAATATAAAGTAAAACAATTTGCCTTAGCAGGTCCCCGTTATACATAAGGTTTTTACTTATATAAAGGACTTGAAACAACTCTCTTTTTTTCTAAAGCAATCTTTCTCAATACAAAAACTTATCTTATTGAAATCAGAACCCCAGTAATATTTGTTTCATTACCAACATTCAAGCATGTCTGCCTGCCTGTTTGTCCGTCCGTCCATCCGTCTGTCTATCTTTACTACTTGTAACATCACAGCAACAAACAACATAAAAAATAGTGTTTGTTGTAGCGTGAACAGCAGTTGTATTTTATTGTTTTTCCTTCTATTGTTTACATTTGTTGTTTGTACATACAAACATATTTGTAAGCACTCTCATACAGATACACGTTCTAACAACATTTTACAAATCCAAATATGAATTTATAATTTATTATCTTGTGTATATGAATGTATGGCCTTATTAATAATATTATTAATTATTTATTTCATTCTTACATTCATTCTATTGTTTAACGTTAAATTGCTCGTATGTTTAACAGTAAATAACGTAAAACAAATTTAAATTTAAATGGGGTTGTATTTATAGTGTTGGATGTCTGAAATGGAAATGAAATTGTCTAGTCAAATCTTCCTCGTAATATATTTAAAGCAATTTGTCATTAGCCCATATAATCATATGAAGGACATGTGTCTTTGGAATGAAATTTTGTCTTTTGTAAATATCATGAATTACTTTAGTAATCAAATTTGACAGGTACCAGCTGTTTTAATAATGAGTAATTTTTTTTTAATTCAATGGTCATTTACTTTACATTTCTGGAGGAAATTATAACTTGATAAAAGCGTTATAAAGGATTTTAATGCATTTTAAATAAATTTCGTTAAGTTCTAGTTTAGTTTAAGTTCAGTTCTATCTGAATTCTACTTCAGTTCTAGTTAAGTTATAGTTCTAGCTTGTTCAGTTCTAGTTCTGCTCTAGTTCAGTTCTAGTTCAGTTCTAGTACAGTTCTAGTTCTAGTTCAGTTCTAGTTCTACTTCAGTTCTAGTTCTAGTTCAGTTCTAGTTCAGTTCTAGTTCAGTTCTAGTTCAGTTCTAGTTCAGTTCTAGTTCAGTTCTAGTTCAGTTCTAGTTCAGTTCTAGTTCAGTTCTAGTTCAGTTCTAGTTCAGTTCTAGTTCAGTTCTAGTTCAGTTCTAGTTCAGTTCTAGTTCAGTTCTAGTTCAGTTCTAGTTCAGTTCTAGTTCAGTTCTAGTTCAGTTCAAGTTCAGATCAGTTCTAGTTTAGATCTAGTACAGTCTACATAAATTACATTTCAGCAGGATATTAATTTAAATTAATTATTTAATTTTTTTCCAATGTTGTTTATGTGGTTATTTCTCAAAGAGCTTTTTAGATTTTTAATTTATTATATACATATATATATTTATATTTCTACCTTCATTTCAATACATTCATTAGTTTTGAAATATTTTTTTAACATCTTTTATATCCTTCTCTGAAAAAGCATTTCAATTTAACCGCATTTTATTTAAAATAATAATCTCTCCTTTGATTTCCCCTTTCTGTGCATAGTTTATATTTCAAATACTTAATAACTAAAAACAAATATAATTGAACAGCACACAAATGTACATTTGCTTTACTTCTATAAAATATAAAGCAATATTATTTTATTTAAACAAAAAAATTCAATAGAGACACACACATATTTAAAATCAATAAATTTAAATTGACCCATATTTGTTCTTAAGATTTTTATGAAACTCTCCTTGAAAATATATTTTATACTTCATTTTGTCTCAATTGCAGGCTGGGGAAGCTGTTCGTTGGTTATTGCATTTTATCCGTAATGATGAATGAATGGTATGTATCCTTTGAAAACGATTTTTACATGTTGATCTTTTTGTTTTATTACATTTAAAAAATTATCGCTCAGTTACTACAAGACTGGCATAATTCAGAAAAAGTCGTTGGAAAATTGGTATAAATGTTTTATGACATTTTATTTAATTTGTATGCAATGTTATATTCAACTTTTAACAAATTCAGGAATTTGGAAAGTTTGACTAGATTCAGATAGTAATAGTTAACTGTATTAGACAATTACATATTCTGTACAAATCAGTTAAAAAGGCAGACTTTTGGATTATGTCCGATTTTTAATAATTGAGTAGATTGTGAGTGAATATATTCAATGTATACAATAAATGTTTTTTATGGAATTTATGACTTGTGTATATACATATGCAACTATGCAATTTAAAGAATTGTTAATTGTTGAATTAAAATATTTTATAGAATATACTTTCGACCGATTTCGCCCCTTTTCGTGTTAACTTTTTTTATTAAATGTATTTTCACATTTATAAAATACTTTTATTGCTTCGCTAGAACTGAACTAGAACTGAACTAGAACTGAACTAGAACTGAACTAGAACTGAACTAGAACTGAACTAGAACTGAACTAGAACTGAACTAGAACTGAACTAGAACTGAACTAGAACTGAACTAGAACTGAACTAGAACTGAACTAGAACTGAACTAGAACTGAACTAGAACTGAACTAGAACTGAACTAGAACTGAACTAGAACTGAACTAGAACTGAACTAGAACTGAACTAGAACTAGCACTCTATATACCTGCTTGCGTGTACTATACTATGTACTAAACGTCCATACCACATATAGTTGCTTTCTTTAAAAAATGTAACTCAAAATTAAATATACTTTTTAATTAAGTTGATCAAAATGTTTTTCTAATCTTGTTCTTAAAAATACTAATTTATTATCAACATCTTAAATTGCTTGTATTTATTTTAAACATTATTTTTCATATTTTACACAAGAAAATTACATTGTCATTTAATATTTACAAAATATTTTAAGTTACTTAAAAATATTTTTGCATAAAATAATTAAAATTATCTCAATTATTTAAAAAACACTCATAAATAATTTACATATTTCTAGAAAAAAGTGTCAATTTAACAAAATATCGAAAAAAGAATATGTATGACTTGACATGTTTTTAAAAACAAAAAAAATATATATTTAAGGACATTGATATTGATATATGGAGACATGTTAACACCTGCATGAACACAGCCATACACACACACACACTTAGGTATAAAAGAGCAACATGATTAAATATAATTTATAAATATGTAAATTTATTATTATTGAATACTATTAACACCTCAATCAAAGTAAAGTGTTCATGTGTAAATATTTCTTTTTTTTCTGTTTTGCAATATTGTTTTGAAAAATCCTTATAAAGTGGTAATAAATTTACACATACATAAATGATATAAAATATACATATATATGTGTGAGTTGGTTTAGTAATGTATGTTTGAGTCTGTTAAAAAAGGAATTTCAAAATAATGATGCCATTTATTATTTAAAGATAATGGAAAATGCTCGTACATCAAATATTTGTTATAAAAAAATACTTTATGGAAAATTTCTATAAAATGTTTTTGTTTTAAACAAAAAAATACAAAATTTAAATGAATTTTTTACATTGTCAAAAATATTGCTTATAGTTACAGACATACTACGTACATTAGGCTGACCCGGCTTGTATGTAGTAAATATTTAGTATTAATTTATATATGTTCCTTTCTTTAGAACGACCTGATTCAGAGAATAAAGGTAATTTTTGAAGACTTTTCCATTTTTTTTTAATGTTTCATGGAAATCACAAATCCCAACGGACCTTAATATATAAAATATTTTATTTAAGGACAAAAAATTGGAATTGTATCTCAGAATGAATTAAATTTTAATTTTAGAACAGAAACATTATACATTTCTAATTTGGGGCCACCCTTATGTACATATATGTGTTGAGTGTGTGTGTATATGTATTTAACCTGTGACTTAGACTAACTAAAGTTTGTAGAAATATATATTTTTTTAAGATTTAGATTGTTTATATAAATTGTATGCCCTTGTATTTTTGCTTTTTTCTATTCAAATTGTTTACTTTTGTAACTGTCAAGTTTTTTGATGTTTTAAAGTGTTTACGTTTAAAAAGTAATTATGGTTATAAATACATATGGAAAAGTTTTCAATAACTAACTAACTAAGTAACTAAAAACATTATTGTATTAATAGAGGCCCATATTTAACCTTGGGTCTCATATAGACACTCATACCTTTAGTTTTGTGAGAAGTTTGTCATTCCGTTTGTAGTTTTAGAATTTCATTTCTCAGCAATAAAAAGTATATATTCTGAATCCTTATAGATAACGGAATCAGTTAAGCCATGTCAGTATGTGCATTAGTCAGTTTTCTGAACACCCCAGATATCTTCGTAAAACAACATAATTCTTACAAATTTTTAACATACTCATATGTTTAGCTATACATTATTTCTGTTTATTATTAAAATAACCCAGCAAAAAAAAAGAACTTCCAAAGAAGCGAAAAATAAGTAGAATTTACTCCATGTATGTTCTGAAAAAGACCTGAAGTAATTATGATTTTAACATAGGTTTGTAGTAGAAGGGATGTTTTTTTTATTTAATTCTAAGTTCACAACATCTGAAATCATGCTCAGGAAGTAATTTTTATTGTAGTATCATAGAAGACAACTAATATGACTTAAATAATATTAACATAAATTAAATTAAAAAACATTGGATTCTATTCACTTCTTTGAATGTCAATAAAGATCACTTCCACAGAAGGTAAAGAATTTCACTTAGTGCTACTTTTAAAGTGTTGATAAATGTTATTCATTTGGAAGTACTTCGTTTTTTTTTTTTTTTGATATTATTACATATAACTAAATTATTTAAAAAACAAGTAAGAAGTTAGAGTCGGGTGATGCTGACCATATAATACCCTACACCTGTATACGAATAAAATGTGATTCAGTTTTCATAATAAGCAATTAAGATGAATATACAGAAGCCATTAATTGTTTAATAAAACTGTGGATATTTAAGTAAAATTTTGATTGGGGTTTTTAGAGGGGTCAAAAGAGGAATTCTGATTATAAAGTTCATCAGGGTCAACAAGACTAGAACTTGGTTTTGCAGCTTTTTGTCGAGATACGAGTATATTAAACATAATTATTAACTTAAAAATCCTATTTGGCGGGTTCAGTTCTATGGGGCCTAAGTGAAATAATGTACCGATTATTTTCAATAGGTTTTGTCTACAGTACCAAATTTCATCGAATTATCTCCAAAATTGCGACCTGTAGATTGATTACAATGTTTATAAGCCCAATTCTGGGGTACAGTTGTATGGGGCTAGGTGAAATAATAGATCGATCTTAATCATTTTCAATAGGGTTCGGCCATGGGACAATAGAAGATCATGTACCAAATTTCAATCAATTAACTTCAAAATTGCGGCCTGTAGTTTGATTACAAAGTTTACATGGACGGACGGACAGACAGACGGACATAGCTAAATCGACTCAGAAAATGATTCTAAGCCGATTGGTATACTTTAAGGTGGGTGTATGACCAATATTATTGTGCGTTACAAACATCAGCACAAGCCCAATATACCCTACCCACTAAAGAGGTATAGGGTATAACAAACACACACATATAAACAAACATATACATACATTAGTGTACTTAAATTCATATAAAAAGAGTTAAACAAACAATATGTTTGAATTAAATTACCAATATAATTATGACTCTATTAGTTTTCTACACTTAATTTTATTTATACACAAATACAGAAAAAAAAGAAAATTAATCTATTTATGCAATTATAATGCTATTTTAAATATTATTAAATACAATATTTATTTATGAAAACTCTAAATCATATTAACAGACAATAGTTAAAAAAACATACAAACAAAACGACGACAACAACAATAATAACAGCAACTAGAAATAAATTAAAATTAATACAAAATGGTTAGACAAATGAACTAAAACATTTTAATGGCAATTTATGAGCACTTTACAACATTTATTGTAGGGAGAAGAAGATGATAAAAATACACAAAATAAAAACATATACAAAAATCTCATTATAATTTATATTAATTAATCCAATTATTATAATTACACAATTGTTCACACACACATACAAAATAGCACAACAACAACACAAATTTATTATAAACATAATGTTCAATAATACAAAATTGTTTAATAGATTTGCATTGAATAAATTAAAAAAAGAAAGGGAAATACAAATTTTATAATTTTTTTGCAAAATAAATATTAAACAAATTATGGGCAAATTATACTAAACCAACTAATTTAATTTACAATATTAGTTTTTTTTTTTGTACTTTTTTTTACAAATACTCTTTGTCGAAACCTTAGAGATTTTAATAAATTGATAAATACTTCTGTTTTACAAACCACATAAAAACAAACCAAAACGACTTCGAAGACCACTTAAATTAAACGCCATAAAAATTCTTTACTGACATTTTGTTAGAATGCCAAAAGAATGGAGAAAAAAAGCCAAAAGACATTTATACCATAAAATCATTAAGATAATTTTACCTTAAACCACTCATTTTGCAAGGAAACTTCGTAGCAAACAAGTTTGTTTTTTTTAGAAAAGTATTTATTGACAGTAAGAAAAGCTGTTTAAGTTTCTGGATGAAAGAATTTTTATTCCTTTTCTTGTTGTTGGTGTCGTTGTCATATACTGTCTGTAATCGAAAATTGTTATGAAAACATTACAATTAAATTCTGATTACTTAAGGACTTTGTCATAGTTGTGTTTATTGGTACTGGTGTTGTAGTACGATTTTTTGTTATTATTGTTGTTGTTTTGTATAATGAAAATTTATATTTACATTTACAATGTCCAATAGTGTGTTTGAAAGGGGTGCCAATGATATAAAAATCGTACAAATATTTTGTAATATGATATTTTTGTGGTCTTCTTTAGATTGGTGATTAGTGCTCTAGCCTGGAAGACTGCAGGTGTGAGTTCGATTCTCTCCTGATGCATTTCAAACTAACTAACTAATATGCTACTTTAAGAACTGTAACCGATTTTAAGTTTTTTCACGTAATGTTGGATTTAGATTAGACTATAGACTAGACTATAGACTAGACTATAGACTAGACTATAGACTAGACTATAGACTAGACTATAGACTAGACTATAGACTAGACTATAGACTAGACTATAGACTAGACTATAGACTAGACTATAGACTAGACTATAGACTAGACTATAGACTAGACTATAGACTAGACTATAGACTAGACTATAGACTAGACTATAGACTAGACTATAGACTAGACTATAGACTAGACTATAGACTAGACTATAGACTAGACTATAGACTAGACTATAGACTAGACTATAGACTAGACTATACACTATAATACGTTAAGCTCGTTTGATTTTAGCAGCAATTTTAAGGGTTTGCATAAGGAACTAGTTAATATGGAGTATACGTATGAGTAATCAGTGAGAACTCATACGTATAGTTATTCGTTAAATGGCGACGGAATGCATAAAAAACAAATTATATGAAAGCGTGGCCAAAAAATGTTAATAAGATATCTTTTAGTTTATAAACACCGGCCTGCTCTAGTGTTTTTTATTAGAGCGATATGAACACAGTCAGTCAAAATAATAATCGTATTGTAGTAGAGGTTGTTTTGAGAATTGTTTGTAATGGTAATGTCAGAAAGTTTAGTAGTATGCCTAACTCGATGATTACTATATGCTTAAAGTCCCCTTGATCCCAAATACTACGCAACTCTGGCAATTTAGCATACACCATCATACAAACAGTCATATCAGGTCATAAACAAAATGACATTGTTTTTGTATTCAAAACAAAAGGCGAGATATATAAAAGCGGTAACGGAGACACCGGCAGATAGAGAATTTAATACTCGTTACAACACACGATTGAATAGAAACATATCGACTATTTTGGCCATTTGCCGTTTCTCTATAAATATAGAAAACGTTTGTTATCGTTCTAGTTATTGCTGTTGTTAAAGTTGTTATACTTGTTGTTGCTGTTGTTTTTAGTGTTATTTAGAATGACATACAATAAAATAGATGCTTGAAGAGATGACGATTATTTAAGTTTTAATGAAGTTTACAAATAGTTTTTTGTTTTGTTTTTGGTTCGACAACATTTTACTACGTTGTCTATGTGAAGGTTTATGTAGGTATGTACGTTTTGTCATTTAATGAAAATGTGTCATTTTGCCATAGAAATAATATTGCAAAAAAGAGCGATACTAACTAACTTAAACGTAAAATAACATGACAAATATAAGATGTTACACTTCAAGAAAAAGTTGGTTGCTAAAAATATGAAGGAGTTTTTCGTTACTTCATAGGAATGGAATTTGATTGCACTTCTACAAAAAAAAATTTAAAAATAGTAGGTACACAAACAAAACACAATTTTAAAAGTACTTTTATTTTTAATTTTTAAGTACATTTGATTACATTAAAATATAATTAATATTACAGATTCTTTAAAAAAATTATTTAGTGCCATAGCAAACTTAAAAAGATCAACATCTTCACAAAGTATTTGGGAACAAATTCTTACTGACATTAAATTCATTTTCCTAATTTCTTTAAGTGTACATTTCATAAAATTTGCTGACTAAAGTACTTTTTGCTATTACTTTGATAAGGACCTTAAACCGAAAAGAGTATACCACGTTCACACACACAAATGGTAAATGGGAAGCTGTTGAAAACCACTTCAGAAAATTGTCAACAACATTTTTTCTTTCCTAAGTATTGAATGAGCTCACCGAATAAACGAAAAAAAAATTAAATAAAAAGTACGTAATATAACCAAAGTAATATGTACTGTTTTCCTTGAATAGAAGTATTATTTTAGACTAGGTTTGGGTTTATTATTATGATGGCTCTGTGTATGTTTGTGTAAGTGTTTACAAGTCAATTGTAGGAAAAAAGTTTTGCTCTCTAATGTTGCTGGTTCTTATTATTGTTACAGTCAAGTGGTTAGTTTTAAGAACGATTATATACTTCTTTATTCCTACTTTTCGTTTCCTTCTGGATGTAGTAAAAATTTCCGTTTTTGAAATTTTCGTATGTATAGGTAAGTAGTTTAAGGTGAGAGGGGGTAAGGGTTCAACGAGAAGGCAGCTGTTGGACGTTTGTAACATTTTGGATTAGCACAGTGTTTGTTTTGCTATGAAACTCTTTGTTAAGAAAGGTAAACACCGTAGTGCGGGTACGTAATACGTAGGACGAAAGTTCGATTCCTACTGAAGACCGTCGTCAGCTAACTAAGTAGCTGTATCTATATATCTATCTATCTATCTATCTATCTATCTATCTATCTATCTATCTATCTATCTATCTATCTATCTATCTATCTATCTATCTATCTATCTATCTATCTATCTATCTATCTATCTATCTATCTATCTATCTATCTATCTATCTATCTATCTATCTTTCTATCTATCTATCTATCTATCTATCTATCTATCTATCTATCTATCTATCTATCTATCTATCTATCTATCTATCTATCTATCTATCTAAATTCAGACTAAACCAGATTGAATCATTCGTACTAGTTGATTGAAATAGTTTAATGTATTGTTCATTTTAGATTTATTTTATAGTGAATTTTAATTAAACCCTTAAATACTAAAAAATACATTAGTCCCTTGACAATAAAAATCTACTGTAATTATTTATAACATAGTATTTCTTGTTTTTACAAATCCGCAAAAATATTTCCTCAATTTGTTCAGGTTGTCAAAGGTTTCTTAGGCGAAAAAATTAAAAAAAAAGAATGTAAAAACAACTTCAAACAAAACTGTCAGTGGATTACAATTTTACTGTTGTTGCTGTCTGACAAACAGCCATGGCAGCAGCCGGCTACAGCAATAAAAATGAAAAACAGCCACATTATCAAACAGAGATTACGAAGAGATAACTCCAGAAATAAACAACAGACACCCATGTGAAACCTTACAATACTGCTTAAGAATCTTGTTTTTAAATATTTCCCTTAAACACCTTAATGGAATATTTTAAATATTTTTTTTTCGTTCACAAGAAATACATATTTGTGTTAGGGGAGTGTAGCGATTTCTTGGAAACATTTTCTATAGAAAATCCTCTGTCTTTCTGTTAAGACAGAATATTTTCTGTAGAAAATCCTCGGTCTGTCTGTTAAGACAGAAAATTCTCTATTGAAAATCCTCGGTCTTTTTGTTAAGAAAAGTTTTTATAAAAAACCCATATTTTCTTCAGAAAATCCTGTGTCTTTATATTAAAGCAGATAGATTTAGAAACTGTTTTATAGAAAATCTTAATTATATTGATAAAACAACAAATTCTTGCTAGAAAATGCTAACATCCCTGTATTTTAAAAACAAATTTAATTAAAATAGGTAACCGGTGCGTATGATTAATATTAATTTGGTGATATTTTGAAAAATTGACATATAACTCTGTTGATAAGTTTATAGCAAAAATCTATTTTATTGTTCCCACTACTGTAAAGGGTTTTACGTAAATAATCGTTTTTGAAATCTGTGCAGCAAAAGGAAAAAAAATGTCCTCTCATCCAATGAAAGTTGTCGTACTATGACTGACAATGAATATAAAATATTTGCAGAAGTTAAAATATAATACGAGTAATTAAAAGTAAATTACAGTAAAGTAACTACTTTAATAAATATAAATAAATATTCGATAATAATAATGAAGATAAAATATGTGAAGGAAATGAGCAAGGAAGTAAAAGTGCTAGACTCAAAAAAGGAGGAAATCAACAGGAACTTATATGAAAGTTAAAAAATCTTTTAAGAGGATTTTCTATAGAAAATGTTCTGTCTTAACAGAAAAACAGAGGATTTTCTATAGAAAATGTTCTGTCTTATCAGAAAGACAGAAGATTTTCTATAGAAAATTTTCTGTCTTATCAGAAAGACAGAAGATTTTCTATAGAAAATGTTCTGTCTTATCAGAAAGACAGAAGATTTTCTATAGAAAATTTTCTGTCTTATCAGAAAGACAGAAGATTTTCTATAGAAAATTTTCTGTCTTAATAGAAAGACAGAGGATTTTCTATAGAAAATGTTCTGTCTTATCAGAAAGACAGATGATTTTCTATAGAAAATGTTCTGTCTTATCAGAAAGACAGATGATTTTCTATAGAAAATGTTCTGTCTTATCAGAAAGACAGATGATTTTCTATAGAAAATGTTCTGTCTTATCAGAAAGACAGATGATTTTCTATAGAAAATGTTCTGTCTTATCAGAAAGACAGATGATTTTCTATAGAAAATGTTCTGTCTTATCAGAAAGACAGATGATTTTCTATAGAAATTGTTCTGTCTTAACAGAAAGACTAAAGATTTTCTATACAAAATTTTCTGTCTTTTCACACAGACTAAAGATTTTCTATATCAAATTATTTTCTACAATTTTTTTTCTTTTTTCACTGTACATATTTTGATATACGTGTAGGTATGTCGCTATATTTTTTTTACGCCATTTACTTTGATTTTATAGATGACCTAGAGGCAATCCATACACAGACTTTTGTATTTTTTATTTTCATCCATTATCTCAAATTAAATAAATGCCCTAAGGGTAATTAAATGATTTTAAAATAACAAATAGTATAAAAAGACTTAACGGAAAGTGCATATATCTGCATGATATTTGATTAATTTTTAACATTAAATTCATATATTATATAATAAAGAGTAAATATTAAATATAAAATTTAAAATTTAAAGAAAATATTTTATAACCTTATTATAAATATATTACTTTTTCTAGTTAGTTTCTATATAAATATAATTTTCCTCAAATCATAAAATTTAAAACTTATCTTTTAAATTCACAATTTTAATCTTCATCTCTTCTCATTTTCAAAACGTGCATTTTACCAACTTTTTCTTAAGTTTTCCTCAAGTTCCCGTTTAAAATTTAAATTCATTTATTTCTTAACGCAACCGAAATCAAAACGATTTTAAGCTAAATGAATATTGTTCCAGTAAATCACTGGAAATTCTAATCGTATTAAAATGCAATGAAATATTTCAACAATCTTTCATTTCTCTTCACATTACAAAAACATGAATTGTTATCAATGTACTCATTGAAAAAATAAGAAAATATTACTAAAAGCTATTAGAAAAAAAGGAAATTTCAATTTAAAATATTTTATAAATTCTTTAAAAACGTTTAATCGCCAAATTTCCCTTATTTGCCTTAAACAGCAAGTTAGAAAAAATGGACTTTCATTGGTTCAAGTCAAGTGTTATTAAATGGCATTAAATTATATACTAAAATATATAATTTCGATTTCTTTTTGATTTTTTATGCGTAATTTTGTTGATTCTTTATTTTTTATATTTATATTTTTTTTGCAGAAATTTCTTTTGTTGTAGTCATTTATAATCATTTGCCAAGTCATATGTTTCTGTTCGCTATTGCTGTTTTTTTTTACAATTGTTATTTGGTTTGAATGAATAAAGCTGTGTATTTAATAGATAAACTTATTGCAGATATTTGTCTTTATAAATGATGTGTTTTACATGTATTCTTATGATGTTTTTCTTTTTTTGTCGTTGTCCATGGCTTTGGTCATCATGAGCCGGCATAATTTTTTTGTGTAGTTTTTTTTTAGGCAAACGTTTTTACACGTGTTGACGTTTTTCAAGTAATTTTTCATATAAGGAGAGTTTCCTATGTATACATATGCACGTATTTTTTTTTAGAAGAAAATTTTTCTTCATCTGTCCTAAAAAAATATATTTTAGAAAATTGTCTGTCCGTCTAGTCCGTTAAAGTTAATTTTTTCATAGTAAATTTTCAGACTAATTTTTTGACATTTTCATACAAAAACGATTTTTCACATAAAAAAATTCGGAAAATTTTTCATAAAAAAACTTTAAAAATTTTGTATAAAAATAGACATTTTACGATCTTATTTAAAAAAAACCAAATATTTTCTATATTTATAAAAGTATTCTAAAAATTACTAGGAAAACAGAAATTTTTGTGAAAAATACTTTTTCAAAAAAATTTTTTATATAACAGATTTTTTTTATATAACAGATTTTTAAAAATGTCCTACAAAATGTAAAAATTCCGAAAAACTATATATGTGTATCTGTGGTAAAAAGGTAAAAGTACATATGTTGTGTCAATATTTTAAATTCCAATACAAAAAATATAAAAATTTCAATGTTTAGAAACGTTCCAAACGGATGAACTGATTTTTTATTTGAACTTTTGAAGTGTAGTAGGAACTATAGTTTTTGATGT
Organism: Lucilia cuprina; assembly: GCF_022045245.1. NCBI lineage: Eukaryota > Metazoa > Arthropoda > Insecta > Diptera > Calliphoridae > Lucilia > Lucilia cuprina. The sequence continues at coordinate 45,336,601 of NC_060951.1, read as the reverse complement.
TAGTTCGATGGTTTTTATGGCTGGAGTTAGGAATGGAGTGGCAAAAGAGATGTGCTAAGATTTGGCAAAACGGAGAGTAGTGCAAGGTCGTCAGTGCAGTTAATTTAATTTATCAGCGATTTTCCTTCATGGTTGAGTGCGTTTGAGTTTACTCTTCTGACACCTGTCCTTCTCCATTGGAGCTGAAATCGTTTATCTGCTGGACACCTTCCATATTAATTAGATACAAAATTTCATACATCTATGAAACTGTTAGAGCTAGTATGCATCTCCAAAAACCGTGGGCTGCTTTTTTACATAAATAGCTGTCCGTCCGACGTCCGTTACAGAAAACAATTTTTATAATTTTTTTCTATAACAATAACAAATATTTGAAAATTTTCTTAATAGAATAAACATTTCTTTTTTGATAAAAAAAGAAACTTTCCAAAGCAAATTTATGAAAAAAGAAAGTTTTCTCAAATTTATAAAAAAGAACATTATCAAAGAAAAAAAATATATAAAAAAATACTTTTCGAAAATTTTCTATCTAAAAAGAAGTCTTCCGAAAATTTGCTATTATAAAAGTACATTTTCAAAAAATTTCTATAAAAGAAAGAAATTCTCTATAGTTAGTTAGTTTGATATACATTAAATACGAAGAAATACATCTAGGCCTCTATTAGTGTCTCAGGTGGGAATCGAACCCACCACCTCCGGTTTACCAGACCAGAACACTAACCACTAACCATAAAAAATTTTGATAAATTTTGCGAAAATTTTTAAAAAAATTTCATAAAAATTGTTATTAAAAATAGAAATTTTTCGTAAAAAGGGAAATAGAGAAATTTTTTGAAAAGTTTTTATAATTTTATATAAAAAACATGCATATCTTGCTAAAGAAAATATGAAAACCAATTTTATGTAGAAAACACTGTCCATTTACTGGAGAGGAATTTTCAATAAAACATTTTAATTTTCTTATGATATCACTAATTTCCTTAAAGTTCATATCACTACGAAATATCCCCTTAAATTTGACCATAAATATGTGTGGCCTACTCCTATTACTCAGTTGTTGTTGCTTTTTTTGTGTTTTCATTGATGATTTTCTTTTTTTCCTATTTAATCAAAATCTTTAGCATATTAAGAGAAGACCTGTAAAATGGGTGAGAGTTTAAATGAATACAAATGCCGGCCCAAGGATTAATGTTAGCAAAAACCACAACACAATACTTTGTCATTCGACCAGAAGGAATATGTCAGATTACATTTTATTTTCTTTTTTTAGTCTTTTATTTAAGTCCTTTTTTTGACTCGATGTATATTGTTGTTGTTTGTTTGATATAGCGAAATGTTTGTTGTTGCTGATGATTCTAATGATGTTGATGATGATTTTGATGTTGTTCTCGGTATTCGTTATTGTTGTTGATGATATAGATGATGGCACTGATGAGCGGTGCTGACGATGATGATTCCATTGATGTTGTTTTTGTTTCTTTTGGTTGGTTTGTTGTGAAACTGTTTTGTTGGGTTAGTGTACTTGACACTGATTCATGACGCATTTGACACTTAGCACCAATCTATTTTCTTCATTTCTTTCCATGATATTTGTATATATTTTACTCTGTGCTTTTCTTTTCGCCTTTTTTTCCTAAATACCACTTGCTGTTTTTTCTACGTATTTTTCTCTTTCATCAATTTTTCTTCTTCCTGTAGAGTTCTGTTCACTCCATATACAAATGCCAGAATGTATGAGTGAGTATGAGTGTGTGTTTTAGTGATGATGCAGATTATTACGGATTAACTTGTCCTATACATTTGTCATTGATGGAAATATGTGTATAGATGAAGGAATGGTTTTAGAAGAGTGGGTTTGAGTGCCTGTTGGAGCCTTTATTATTCAACATCACAATCCTATTACCAGTTAAATCTATCAAACCATTTTCATAATTTAACATACACATGCAAACATTACATACATTTCATATAATCTTAGAATTTTTTTATGTGTATAGATGTGTGTGTTTTTGTTTATATATTTGTATTAATATGGTTTTCTTGTAGGAGTGTGTAATTCTTTCAATATTTTTTTGTCCGTTTGTGAAAAATGATGCCTTAAAATGTCATAAAGGACATGACAATGTGTATAAATATTAAGCTTTAATGATAACCAGTTAGTATCTTTTAGTCATTTCTTTATTATTTTTGTATGAAGTGCTTTTCTTTTCTTCTCCCTTTTGTAATTTTATTGTTATTATTATGAATTTTGTATGATTATGAAAGGAACAAAATAATATGTTAGTTCTTAACAAGAGCTAAATAATCGATTTCTTGTCAAAATATTAAAACATGACTTATTTCGTCAAAAGAAGTTTAAATAAAAGGACCTCGTTTTATAAAAACTCAAATTTTGTCATTCAGTCTTTTCTATAGAAAAACGTCCGCCTGTCTGTTCATACACTAAATTTGCTATAAAAAGGCGTCTGTCTGTGTGTTAAGACAGAAAATTTTCTATATAAAGTCGTCCGTCTGACTGTTTTGAAATTGAATTTTTTACGTAAAGTTGTCTGGGTGTTAAGACATAGAAAATCCTCCGTTTATCTGTTAAGACAAAATCTATACAAATCTTCTGTCACAAAAGAATATTTCCAAGAGAAAATATTGAGTCTTTCTATTAGACAGAGATTTTTCTATTAAAAATTGTCTGACCCTCTCATAAACACAAAATTTTCTGTTGGAATCTTTTAACTGTCTGTTAAGATCAAATGTTTTTTTTCGTTTTTCTGTTAAGACAGAAAATTTTGTATAGAAAATTTTCCTTTTCTTCTATAGAAATATTTCTCTGCTTGTTTTATCTTGTAAAGTAGATTTTATTTTAATGCATAATTGATTTTGTAAACAATTTACATTGACCACACAATTATAATGACACATTATTTAATTCCACTAAATTGTGGCAAAAACATCATATACACAAACTTAATTTTTATTATAAAACAACAATTATAATTAAAAACATTTACAGAAAACAAAAAAATACATAAATGTAAACATCATACCTTCATATTAAAGCCTTCAAATGTATTGATGATGCCTTCATTTATTTATGGCATCAAATATTAATAATTATTTGTTTTAAAAAGTACAATACATTTGCCATTTAGTATATTGCAAAAAAATGTACAATTTAATGACAAAGTTTCTGGTATTTATGTGTAGGTGAGTTTTTATCATAAAACCTTTAATTAATATTGGGTATTTATTTATCTTCATACACATGTAATATTTGTTATTATGACCGCAATTGTATTACAAAACATTTTATGTGTTAAACATTTTGTAAAAATTTGTTAGCAAATTATTAAAAACAATTATAATCTGGGTTATACAAATCATTTTGATGCATTTTTATTTATATAAATTTTGATATGTTAAAAAAAAAACGTGTGTTTGTTTTAGGTTTACATACTTAGTTATTTAATTATGCAAAAAATGCATTGATTGGAGGTTATTTGATGAGATCGGTTAATTTATCTATGGGAAATACTAGAAAAATTCGACTTACTGATCAATCTTTTTCTTTAAACGCTGCCAGATGCAGAAAAAATTTTGATTAGAAAACGATATTCTTCGCATTTGTTTGAAATAGATAAATAGATAGATAGATAGATAGATAGATAGATAGATAGATAGATAGATAGATAGATAGATAGATAGATAGATAGATAGATAGATAGATAGAAAGATAGATAGATAGATAGATAGATAGATAGATAGATAGATAGATAGATAGATAGATAGATAGATAGATAGATAGATAGATAGATAGATAGATAGATAGATAGATAGATAGATAGATAGAAAGATAGATAGATAGATAGATAGATAGATAGATAGATAGATAGATAGAAAGATAGAAAGATAGAAAGATAGATATAGTATAGATAGATAGATAGATAGATAGAGATAGATAGATAGATAGATAGATAGATAGATAGATAGATAGATAGATAGATAGATAGATAGATAGATAGATAGATAGATAGATATATAGATAGATAGATAGATAGATAGATAGATAGATAGATAGATAGATAGATAGATAGATAGATAGATAGATAGATAGATAGATAGATAGATAGATAGTTAGATAGATAGTTAGATAGATAGATAGATAGATAGATAGATAGATAGATAGATAGATAGATAGATAGATAGATAGATAGATAGATAGATAGATAGATAGATAGATAGATATATAGATAGATAAATAGATAGATAGATAGATAGATAGATAGATAGATAGATAGATAGATAGATAGATAGATAGATAGATAGATATATATATATATATTTTTCCCAAATAAAGTAAATATAAATGCGTTCTCTTTACAAATTATAACTACTATTAGCCAACAAGTTATATTTCTTTATATTTCTCTAAAAATTATAACCAAAAAATGTTTTCTTAGTGCTATTTGCCAACAAGTTATATTTGTTACAAGAAAACACTAACTACACATTATAAATATTTATTGAATTTGTAACAACTTTTTATATCCATGCCCCCGAATGCTGGTTAAATCTACAAGCATTTCTTTTATTTAAAGAGGAAAATCAAACACTTCTTTTGACTTATTTAGTGTTTGCTTAAAATGCCATTTGATTTGATTGGGATGATGGTTTATTACACTTAAAGATAAACATTTGTTTTATTTATTTTTTTTTATTCTAACAATGTTTGTAATTCATGATTGTCTATCAAGACGTCCGTCTTTCCAACTGTCCAGTTGTTTAACATTATCATTTAATCAAACGCACGAATGCATCTTAAGGATATACAACAAACGAGTATAAAAATAACATTATATGGCCATAATGTCCCTGATGGAAATTTAGCCACTACTTCTACTACTTTTGTGGGGATCGTTAAAAAAGCCTGAAGGGTGTTATTTATTTGTTTATTTTGTCTGTTGAAAGATGATAAAAAATAAGTTTTATTTTGTTTGATTTCGTTTATGAAAACCAAATAAATACACATTTGTCAATGTTCATCACAAAACAAATACATCTGTTACCAAAACATTTGACGCAGACACATCAGCAGGCATTTTGATAGAGTGTTTGTTTGTTTCTATTACTTTGGTAATGAAACTTGCATTAGTAGAATAAATATTTTGTTTAAATATTTTATAACTTGAAATATTAACTTGTTACAATTGCAATTGTATATTGGCAGGAAAAAAAATAAAACAATTTCAAAAATTATATTTGTATTACGAATTTTCAAAAAATTCTTAAATCGAGTTTTTTTTACAGAATATATTTTTAAATCTATTTTTATGGAGAATTTTCTGAAAAATATCTTTTTATTTTTATTCGAAAAAATTTTTTTGGGGAATTCACGTTATGTTGCTTTTTTCGAAAAATTGATTTCGATTTTACAGAAAATTTTCGGGAAATTCAATTTAATTAAAATTTTTTAGAAAATTTTCTTCATATTCATAAATGCCTAATAAAGTTATTGATAATTTATTGTAGAAATTTTGAATGAAGTTCTTCGAAATGTTTAGTTTTGTAAAGAAAATCTTCCTTTACTTAAAGAATTTTTGTGAAAATTTCTATTCTTAAAGAAAACTTTTGGAATCATTCACTTTTCATTGAGAAATTTGTAGGAAAATTTGTAAAGAATTTATTTTATTTCTTATTTTTTTTTCGTTTACAAAATGTAAATTAAAAAAGTATATAGAAAATTTCCTTTTTTAAATTTCTTTAATATATTTCTCAAATACCTAAATGCTGCCTACAATGTGACATTCACTTAAGTAAATCTCAAGTTGTCTCAAAAGTTTACCTAAAAAGTTTAATTTTAATTTAGTTAAAACAAATTGTCAAACCTAGTAGCAATATACTTTCACAGCTTAATTATTGTAAATAGCTGTAGTCACTTTAAATGACTGTTAAAACCCCAACAGAAGAAGACTATAAACACAAAATTTTATTATGCTGGCAAAGTGTCTTTATAAGCGTATTTCAATAAACTCTACACATACTAACAAACGAAAGAAAAATGAAAATACTGAAACAAAAACGAGTCATTTTAGCCAAGAGGTAAAAAATACTAAATGCAACAACCGGCAACATAAGATGAATCGTGCACATACTCATACGTTCAGATGAAATTAACTTAATTGCGACAACAGCAAAATTTTACATTTTGAATACAAATACAACGCAATTACGCCGTTAGTTCGATAAAAAGAGGATAAAGAGGTTGAGTTTAGAGGACTTCACATAAGGATAAAAATTATTCCATACAAAACCTTCTTTAAGCTGGAGTATGAGTGTAACGTAAGGTATCCCATACTTAAAGGCATTCCACAGCCAGTAATGGTTGATGGGTAAGACGCAAGTAATCTTCTAATTTACCCTAATAGCTTTAAAGACAAACACTTGTGGGATTTGGCAGGCGACAAACATGTGTCGAGACAAACATACTGGTTCTCCTAACACCCACCCCTTCGCACTTTCTCACTGCTTTTAGAGCACTATAGAGAAAAGGCAAGAGAGTAGAGCTGGCAAAGCAGCTAAAGGATACCATCTTAATGGTTGATGGCTGTAAACTTATCAAGCAAGCAGGCATGCTGACTGCAGTAACAGCAGTACAGAGAGGTAGTTGTAACAATATTATGGTAAAATGAAGAAGATAACAAGGGATTATATATGGTTGTAATAAGAGTTTATTACCCACAAATATGTGTGAATGTGAAATTCCAAAGTTGTTGACTCGCTGGAGAATGTGTATGTGTGTGCTGGTTATTCTTGTTACTGTTGTTATTGTCGAAAATGGTTTGTATTTTCTTAGGTTGCTGTTGTTGTTTTTATATCTTTTGTTTTCTTTTAATTTAACAAATGCAAAATAACACACCCTATAATATAAAACAAATACACACATACTAATACATATGCTTAAATGTGTTTCATGTACATATTTTCACTATACATTTGCATTGTTATGCTTGAGGTTAAAGCCAAGGAAACCAGGATACAACATTTGTATTTGGTGGTCAACGGTATGTATTTCCTCAATAAGACCAAATAGTATAGACTGTGACGTTTAGTCAGGATTATAGACTATAGTCAAAACTAATGACTGACCTATAGACTATAGACTGATCTATAGTCAAGACCATAGACTGATGTATAATTAAGACCATAGACTGATGTATAATCAAGACTGTAGACTGATCTATAATCAAGACTGTAGACTGATTTATAGTCAAGACTGTAGACTGATCTGTACTTAAGACTATAGACTGATCTATAGTCAATACTATATACTGATCTGCAGTCAAGACTATACACTGATCTGTAGTCAAGACTATAGACTGATCTATGGTCAAGACTATAGACTGATCTATAGTCAAGACCATAGACTGATGTATAATTAAGACCATAGACTGATGTATAATCAAGACTGTAGACTGATCTATAATCAAGACTGTAGACTGATTTATAGTCAAGACTGTAGACTGATCTGTACTTAAGACTATAGACTGATCTATAGTCAATACTATATACTGATCTGCAGTCAAGACTATACACTGATCTGTAGTCAAGACTATAGACTGATCTATGGTCAAGACTATAGACTGATCTATAGTCAAGACTATAGACTGATCTATAGTCAAGAATAGAGACTGATCTATAGTCAAGACTATAGACTGATCGATAGTCAAGACTATAGACTGATCGATAGTCAAGACTATAGACTGATCTATAGTCAAGACTATAGACTGATCTATAGTCAAGAATAGAGACTGATCTATAGTCAAGACTATAGACTGATCTATAGTCAAGACTATAGACTGATCGATAGTCAAGACTATAGACTGATCTATAGTCAAGACTATAGACTGATCGATAGTCAAGACTATAGACTGATCTATAGTCAAGACTATAGACTGATCTATAGTCAAGACTATAGACTGATCGATAGTCAAGACTATAGACTGATCGATAGTCAAGACTATAGACTGATCTATAGTCAAGACTATAGACTGATCTATAGTCAAGAATAGAGACTGATCTATAGTCAAGACTATAGACTGATCGATAGTCAAGACTATAGACTGATCGATAGTCAAGACTATAGACTGATCTATAGTCAAGACTATAGACTGATCTATAGTCAAGACTATAGACTGATCTATAGTCAAGACTATAGACTGATCTAAAGTAAAGACTATAGACTGATCTAAAGTCAAGTCTATAGACTGATCTATAGTCAAGACTAAAGACTGAAATCATACAATTTTGAAATGAATTATTCTTAAATTATGCAGCAACTCAACTCACCTCAGTCCTTTTTTTACATAGTGAAATGTATATATTTGTACTGCATGCATTAAAATTTGCATTTTGCGGGGATTTTCTTGTAATACTTTAAATGACTTTCATTTATTTTATTACTTTAACGAATGAAGATGAAACAATTTTTATTTTAATTTTGTTTAGCTAAGTTTATATTTTATTTAAATGTTCTAATAGTGTGAGTAATAAGAATAAGCATTTTGTGTCTGTTTTGTTGCATGCCACCACCAGCTCCATAACTATAAAAGTAATGAGCAGTTTTTTTCTGTGTTAGAATTGGATAAGTTTCCGCCGATAAAATTTTACAATTTTAAAAGCAGCTATAAAAGTGTTTACTTTAATGGGGCAGGAAATGTTGAAAAAGTTCAGCGCATAAGGCGAGAATGTGTTAATAAAATTAGAGATAATAAGAAAGGAATTTTATTATAATTTTTTACATCTTTTCACCTTTTTTTACATTGAAGCTTTTGTTTTTATATTAATTAATTGTAAATCTATAAGTTCTTTATTGGAAGTGATAAGTAGAACAATACGGTGACTGAATTTAAAAGACAAACAAATAAAGTTTTCATTTCATATTCCATCATATTAAAATGTAATGTAAATCTCACTTTTAGTGCAAAAACCTTTAAGGTGCCTTAAAATAACCAAATATAAGACACTTTAAAGGACACATTGTCATTTACGATTTAATTTGTTTTGTGGAAAGTAACAACCAGCATTTTAACACACAGAAAAAACACACACATATGTATGTACATTTGTTGTTTTGGAATCAACAACAATTTCAAGAACTATAAGTAAATATAGTCGATTAAGTTCGACCGTTTGCTGCCCTTCAGTATACAAATTTTTTTTTATTATGAACCAATTTTTATAAAATTCTATGAGTATGATTTCGATTCTCATTAGTGCTGAAATTAATAAAAATTGTATAAAAATTTTTTTTTGAAAAATAAACGTCCAATTTTGAACTTATCTTTACTAATTTTCAGGGAGATCTAAATTAATGGAAAGATGGACGGACAAGTTTAATTATGAATTGTGATCTAGAAACCACTATAGTATTCTAGTGTGCGGTATAAAAACAACAAAAAAATGGCGTTGACAGGACATGTAGTAGAGTGGAAAGAATGAAATGAAAGCAAGACGCATGTAGCATGTATGAAGCAGCAAGAAATGTTGTTTTATTTTTCGTTAAACAAATTTACATATAAATTGCGTCTGTGTATCTCGCCAAATTTTTTTATTTTTCATAATGGTTGGTGAGACTGTGCTTGTTATTTTGTATTGCCTTCGACGTTGTTGTTTCTTAACACACATACAAACCAACAATTTGTTGTCGCACTGAAATGTAAATAAAATCAAGGATTTTATTCTGGGATATTTTTGTATTTATAAAATTTTTGTATAAGAGTGTATAAAAGTCGTGTTACCACACGCTCACACCTTTCAATTTAAATACAAATACATTTGCATTTACACAAAAATATAAAATAAAGTTAACACGATGAAAAAAAAAAACGTTGCGAAAAAAACAGCAACAATAACAATATCAAATGAAAATATCAAACACGATTTAATTACAGATACACGCAAAATATATTCGGATGTAAATTTATACGCACTTATACATATGTATGTACAAACACAATCATATACATTTGTATGTGAATATTTGTATTTTCTCACTTATACTTTGATAAAACAAGCAAGAAAGAAGGACAATCATGTCTGAGTGTTTGAAACACTACAATGTTAATTTTGAAGGTCTAGTTTATATCAGAGTTATAGCCAATTATCTTTTACAAAGGGATCAACATGGACCCAAGTAAAGCCGACATTAGCTACCTGTGCAAACCTAACCTATAGCCAATTATAGGTAGATCTTTAAGAGAGAAACTCAGTTTTATAGACTTAGTTCCTTAGACTTGTCCAATCTGTGTTAATAAGGCTTGTATTATCTGAAATAATATCGCTTTGAAAATACAGACGGACATTACAATATCATCTTACAATCTGGGCCAAATTGTTTTTTAAGGATTGGTTTATATAAAATTTAATTATTGTTTAATTCTACAAAAGACTTGTATCGATGGTTGGACGCACATATGTATGTAATGACGGAAAGACGGACACTCTTCTTAAACAAAAAGGCAGACAAACTTTGCAAAATCTCACACTCAGAGTATATTTTTAAGATTAAATCATACAAATACATATTTATGGCGAATTTTATCGCATGCAAATTTTTAGAGAAGGAAACAAGAGGTAATAAAGGTCCTTTATTTTTGATTGTTACAAAAATCAAAGGAAACTTATAATACCCCTATATAACGTAGTTGAGCATAAATAATATAAACGTGGATCTTCGTTAAGAGTAAATGATGTAAGAAGGTTTTCATTTTTTATTTAATAAATTGAACTTCACACAATTGTTGTATTGAAAACATAAAGCGCATTTTCAGTCGTAGACAGAGATAAAAAAGTTTAAATAAAATTTTGCTTAAATCTTACAAACAATTTAATATTACAACCAATAAATAAACTTCCAGCAGGGGATTAAATAAAGTAAAATTAAATAAATTTAAAATAATTTTTACAAAAAAAAGAAGAATTTTAATTAATTTCCCTATCAATTCTGTGTCAGTATCAAACGTCATATTCATAGTCAAAGTTTTATCACTTTCCAAAAAACTAATTATACAAGTAAAATTAAATCTATTTGCCAAAAAATACAAAATAAATAAATATTTTTTTCCTAAGCCTTTTTTTTACCACTTTAATATTTAGTAATTTAATATCCTTTACATTCACATCCCCAAACATTATAAGCAAACAGCAATTTATTATTCACTCTTTCATTTTTATCAGTTATATTGTATTTTTTATAGGACAAAAATTAATATCAACAATTACTTTTTTAAACAAATTTTTACAACTCTAAAAATTTACTTGCATATTAATATTATAGAAAAAACTTTATCTAACCCCATTTTTTCTTCAACAATAACAACAAATGACAGCAATGACAACAACAGCAGCAACAAAGAATATTAAACATTTGCATAAATTTAATGGTTAAATACTTCCCAAATGGTATTGTTGACAAACAAGCTTAACTGTTTATCAAATTTAAGCACACATACACAGAGTGAAGTATACACATATACATGCATACTTATACATACATATGTATTTATATAAATTTTATTTTACAGTAAAAACAAGAAATAAAGGATCAAAAACTAATGCAATGCCTTTTTATTAAATTAAGGAAAGAAAGGCAGACAGACAGACAGATAGATAGATAAATAGATAGATAGATATATAGATAGATAGATATATAGATAGATAGATTAGATAGATAGATAGATAGATAGATAGATAGATAGATAGATAGATATATAGATAGATAGATAGATAGATAGATAGATAGATAGATAGATAGATAGATAGATAGATTAGACAAAAATTACTTTTTTTTTTATTTTGTACCGGCTTTAAGAACCATGTTGTATGTATATAATCGAATCGAATTGTTAGTTTTTCAATAGAGGTTTTACTGTATGTATCAGAATATTTGTATTTGTTTGTTAGTGTTTTGCTAGAATATACTTTATAAATTAATGTGTCTATTATAAATGTATATTTAGTACAGGACCCATGTGTAAATGTTTAACAAAATTATACATAAGAATTTATATTATATATACAAATGTATATTAGTCAGATCCAAAAAAATATGTATATATATGTGCAAATATTTGCTGACCAAGGACTTTTCTGTAAAGTGGTACCTTGTGGGTTTAAGTTTAGAAAGTCAAAATTAGCTATATTATCCCATGCCAACTAAAGTAATTCCATATTTGGTAAATTGACAGGTTCTGGGAATGAGATATAGCATGGCTACTTGATTGTTTTGACATTGATTTATTTTCGATCACAAGAGTTATTGGATCCAATGCCATGCAAAAATTCCTTTTTTATTAACCGTACAACTATTTTTAAAAATTATTATTCTATGCTCTGAAACGTTCCAAACATTGTTGTGTATTTTTTGGAAACATCGGTTGTGTGCTGCTGATTAGGACAGTAAAGAGAAATAGATCACTTGGCAACTGAGTCTTGCCAGAATCTTTGAATAAAATATCTCATGCGATAAAAATACAACAAATCAAGAACAGTACTAGTGGTGACTCTCCAACATTACCACTAGTGGCTAATGATGCTTAAGGCGTCGTAAGAGCCCTTGAAATAAGCATCTTTCGGATGTCGAAGATGGCAGCTGTAGAAGCTAAATATGCCCTGACTATGTTCATTGTAGAAATTGACATGGAGTTGTGATCGATACCTATTACAAGTAAAAGTCCCTCAGTTAATTTTTTTAGATTACTTTTAATTTGGATTTCAAGAATTTTCAATATTCGCTTATTAGTCATTTTTCTTTTATGTACACAATGGACTTGAAATGTAGAGGATGAATGATACTTCTTATCAAGTTCATTTGTGCATTTGTGAGATGCCAACCTTACAAGTTAAAGTTCTATATTCGGCTGTGGCGAATATTTTTCTCTTAATATTTTCCCATCCCAGATTTAGGACAGTAATATAAAGCTCATACGTTACATGTTGTTTTTGCTCTGTTAAGTTTTTATAAGCAAACAAACAAATTCAATTTTAAATAGGATTATTTTATGTATGTCTGACAGAGACCGAAGGTGGTGGGTTCGATTTCCACCTTAGGTACTGGTTAAGGGGCGCACAATAGGTCCGAAAGAGGCCTAAATGAAAAATTAATGAAAATTATTTATAACAAACATATAGATAGAAAGACGGACATGACTTTATACAAATATAAATACGAAAGTGAAATTTTTTTAAAACAAATATCAAACCTGAAGCTTAAGAACTGATTGAGAGTCAATAATATGAGTTAATTTTTTTGGAGCAGTTTAATAGTATACATTTTGGAGGTAATATATGTAAGTGTGTATTTTATACACTTAGAAAAATGTAGTTTTGATTCTATATCTGTGTTATGATTCACAATCTAAGAAGTATGGAGTGTGTAACTATCATAAGAAAATTATTTGATAAAGTTTTTTTTACAAATATATCCCTAAGTAATTAAAAGTTAAAGCAATTAATGTATACAAAAGTTCTATTGTAATTTTTGTTCAGTGTTTTTATATGATAAATATACATATATATGTATGTACCATATAATTTAATCTATACAACAGATTGGTATTCATGTTATAGAATGTCTAATAAAGTATCCTAGAATTATACATACGCACAGAATCTGGACTAATTAATATAAATCATGATATTTGATAATAAAACAGATTAAAGTATTAAAAATTTTAATTACATTTTATTTTTGAATATATTTCATAATGATGCTCAATTATGTAAAATTGACAGATGAGTAGTAGTGCTAGTGAAAAATATATTATTATTTTATTATTATTATTATTTGTGGGCATAGTAGAATAACATTTATTTTCTATGCTAAATAAGTTTTTGGTTAGATAAAGGCAGGCACAGAAATATACATATGTAAATGACCATCTATTAAAAAGGCTTTAAGTATGTGAAATTAACATAGAAAAACGCAGAGATATGTAAATAAAATGTTGTGAATGTACTCAGGACAAAAAAAGATATATTTCCAGTTTTGGTTCTGACCTATAGAAGGACTTTTAACGTACATTAGAGGGATAATATTTCATACGAAGTTGAAAAATATTTGGATCCTTTGATGTAGGGTATCATAAACTCTATATTTAAAATTTCTATATTTAAAATTTTTTACCCAATTGATATTGCGGATACAAAAATACTGTAAGGTTTCGAAAAATGAGCAAAATATTTCTACAATATTAATTTTAATTAATCAAATCTAGTGACTAAGTAACTAAACGATTGACAATTGATGATAATACTCAAGCATGGAATGTGACTAAGGCTCTTACTAGTGAATCTGTCCTAAATATTACCATAAATAGACACACACACACACACACAAAAAGACAAAGTCATTGTGGAGCCATGATGGCATGACCAAAATACATAAATGACAGCATGAATGAGCGAAGGACTGAATAGATGAATAAATACTTATATTACATATAATTATCATTAGAGAAACATTTCACAATTGAGAGCCAAATATTAAAGTTTTTGATTATCATAAAATAATTAACTATTTGTTGAATAGTTATTTAAGATAAATTAAATTATTATTCAAATTAAAAACTAAAATATAGCAAATAATCTCACATGTACATTAAAATTCAAAACAAATTTATATTTTTATCAAATAATCATTTATTTAAAACACTTTATTAATAAAAACGTGCCAAGTTATCTAATTCCTTATTTTATTTTGTTAAATTTTATTAACATTTTTGCACAATTTTCTTAAATTGTGGCAAAACATTTTATCAATTTTAAGTCCTTAATTTTTGACCTCAAAAACCATAAAAAGAACTTTCAAGTTGTCAATTAGAAAATTCACAGTCTTCTTTTCTTTTCTGTTTTTTTTTTGTATTACTTTTTTTACATTTCAATGCAAGAATTTTTCATACTTAGTTTTATTTTGTATTTTTATATAAATTCAAGTTGAGCATACCAAATCCTCTTATCATGTCCACCTGTTAGGACGAAAACAAAATAGAAAAATAGTAATAAGGACAGGAACCAAAAACCAAAAAAAAAAAAAAAGAAAAGACATAACCGAAAAAAATAAAAATAGAAAATGAACAGAAACCAACAACTCTAAGGAAATGATAAATGGTTTTCACGCTGCCAGGTGCTTTAAGTCCCCAATAGTTAGTTGGGTTTGGCTGTCAGCTTGAATACTTGGACTTGGTTGGTTGGCTGTTGGCTGACTGGCTACTTGGTTAGTTGTTTGACTGTATTATGGTTTTGCCGGTCGTTTACATTTTTATTTCTACAGACTCTGATGCAATGCGACAAATGCACTTCTCCGGTGGCAAACAATATAATGATGCCATTGCAAAATTTCAATACCGTTGCCTGTGGTTACTGACTTAACCTCTACTACGGTCATACCAAAAACACTGGCAAAAAAAAAATAAAGAATCATTGAAAAAACATTATACATTTTGAGTGTGTGTGTGTATAAGTGTAAATAAAAATATACCAAAAGCAATGGTATTCAAGTCCTTAATGGGTGTTTGTGTGTTTTGTGTTGGTATGCAGGTGTTGGACAGCAAAATGAAAAATGATATTGGCAACAAGTTAAAAATGTTTATGTGCACTACATTTACCGCAAGTAAGTGAAATGCATTTAAATCATTGTAGAAGAAGGAAATTCGGCATATTTTTCTTTGCCGAAAAGTACCAGTTTTCGGGACAAAATTTCTATTTTAATAGAAAGTTGAAAAAAATAAAACTCTTTAAAGAAAGAAGATTTTCTGCTGAAAATATTCCAAAACAAAATACAAGTAATAAATTATAGTCGGGCGAGACCAACCGTATAAAACCCTACACCTGCTACAAAAATAACATGTGAATTTGTTTTCATAATAATGCATTTAAGTGGAATTGTACATTGCCTCAGATATTCTTAAGCCATTTATTTTTTAATAAAATTGTGGACAGGGGCGAGGGTCAAATGAAGCCCTGTAATTGTAAAGTTCATGGCGGTCATATAAGCTAGTTCAGAACTTGGTTTTCAGCTTTTTGTCGAGTTATGAGTATATTAAACATAATTGTGAAATTAAAAGCACTATTCGGTGGGCTCTGTTGTAGGGCGTTTAGGTGAAATATTGGAGCAATGTTAACTATCTTCAGTAAGCTTCGTCTCTAGTACCATAGATGGACACGTGTGGGCTGAAAAAGCCAACTATCTATCTATCTATCTATCTATCTATCTATCTATCTATCTATCTATCTATCTATCTATCTATCTATCTATCTATCTATCTATCTATCTATCTATCTATCTATCTATCTATCTATCTATCTATCTATCTATCTATCTATCTATCTATCTATCTATCTATCTATCTATCTATCTATCTATCTATCTATCTATCTATCTATCTATCTATCTATCTATCTATCTATCTATCTATCTATCTATCTATCTATCTTATTACTATCAACGCATACACAAATAACTTAAGGTCCTTGTAATTAAAAATATTAAACAACATTCCGTTATAGGTTATTAAGCACCTTCACATGTACTTACTTATATCTTGCTGTTGACCAAGAAGAGAAAGCACCAACTAAAACAACAACAACTATAAACTTGAAAATGTTATAGCAAAACGATAGTAACAACAGTAACAGCGGAAATAAACAAATACTGTTGCACGAATTGTGACTTATTCCTTTGTTATTACCAGTGTTGTTGGCGTAATGGTTTTAGTACCGGTGTAGGTGTGATAAACTCCTGACTGTGCTTAAATTGAACTTTAAAAGTACTAAACAAGTATACGTACTTCTAGTTTAAATACACACACTTCACTTAACTAGAACCCAAATTGGTCGTCTTTTATTTAAAGTCATTTAATTTTCCACTTTCTCATGGCGCGTTTCTAACAAAATTTTATGTAAAATATCTGCTCTGCTATTTACTTTCTTTTTGTGCAGAGCTTTTACTACTTACTGCTGGCAGCAATGTTAGTTGCATAATTGTTATAATTTATTTTTATTTATGTTGGATATTTACTTATATTTGTATGTGTGTGTGAGTGGGTTGAACGATATACATTTTCTAGTGCATTTTTTACACTACCTCTAAGTCCTGCCATGTAATATGAACTAGTTGAGTGTAACTGAGTGGGTAAATAAGTACTAGTATATTTTGTATTCCATGGTTGATTTTTGGATGCCATTATGTTTTTTTCTTACATTCGCCTCGTCGTCATGCTAAAAACTCATTCTGTGCAACTGATTTGCATATATATTGTTTTGACCAATAATGGAGAAATATTTTTAAACTTCAGTTAACCTTTAAGTGGTAAGCATGAATTGTATAAAATTTATTTGGGAACCAAACTTTTGAACTTTTTAGAAGGTTGGACACGATTCTATATAAGGGTTTATAGATTCGTCATTAGATCAGCCCATAGACTAGGTTATAGGCTAGTTCATTGACTACCTAATAGACTAGTCCATCAACTAATATATACAGTAGTCCACATTAGACTATCAATAGGCTAGATCATCGACTAGTCTATTAACTAGTCAATATAAAACTAAATAGATTGATAGACTAGTTCAAAAATTAGTGCATGAAATAGTCATAGACTTTTGGAAATATTAGTCCATAGATAACTTAGGAATCATGTTATTTTACTTGCTAACAGACTAGTCCATATACATGTTAATTGACTACAATACTTGTCAATATACTAGTTCAGTAGATCAGTATACAGAATAGTTAATACACTAGCTCAGCAACTTTTTGTTTAAAAAAAGTCCATAGACTTGGCCAAAGATTTTTCCATAGACTAGTTAAGAGACAAGATAACATTCTAAATTAATCCGTAGATTAGTTTATAGAGGATTCGATTAGTTCATGTAAGTTGATAGACTTGTCAATAGACTTTAAACTAATTAGTTTTTTTCACTTTATGGACTAGTTGTTTGGAAATTTTCTATTTTCGATGTCTTATTCTGCTTTTCCAAAAATACATTTTTTTTGGAGAAAGAATTTCATTGGTCCCCTAAAACCGTTGGAGGGTTAATGGCTATTATATTTTATTTTTATTATATTTTGTATATAAATACACATTTTCAGCTTCGCTTGAAGTCAGCGAGAAGCAATAACTTTTTAAATTCATTATGGACATTATTAAACGACGTGTAAAAAATATTTTTAATTTTAAACAACGTAATAGTTTTGTCTGATAAGGAATAGAAAAGAAATATTTATCGCGATATTTAATTTTAATAGTCAATTTAACCAACAGTTATGTATACAAAAATAGCACGTTAAGGAAAAATTTCATCCTTAGTAATAATTTTATTTCATCATCAATATATAATAAGAAGTTAAATTTTGAATATATCCTTTACCACATATATCAACTTTCTAAATAAATCAAAAAACCCCACAACAAATCAAATCAAATAAAGAATTTATTTAATTAAATTTTTATAAAGGAAATGAAGTGTAAACTAATTAAGTTTTGTAGTTTTTCAATTTTCACTTTCATTAACAACCAAATCATCAGACCATTACATGTTTATTTTTAGGACACTTTGTCACAAAGACAAATACTAGAACCTTCTTCACAAAAAAAGAACCTTTACAAACCTAAAGTAAAAACCAACATTCAACATATCTTTCTAACTCTCACCTGATGGCAAAATTCTACAAGTTTGTCAATCGTTTGTATAAAATCACAACTATTACAAAATTTACTTAACAAATTGTTTTATATTTTTTTTACGTTTTGGGTTTTTCCATTCTCATTTAAGGATAATAACGATACGCATTTTTAGTTACACTGCTCCACGATGTGTTACTAATGTTGATGCTGTCATTCAAATCTATTCCCCCAACAAAACTTTCACTTTTGTTATTGGTTTCCTTGGTGATTTGGCTTAAAAGGTTGGACATTTTGTACTCGGTTTATGGTTGTTTTATATGGTTTTGACAATGTATATTTAAATCTTAATGGTGTATTTAATGTAAATTTCATATTTTTTCTTAATGTGAAGGACATTAAGTACGTTTATAGGATTATTAAGTAATATTGAAGATATAGTAAAATTGTCATTATTTTTTCCACTTGCAAATATGATGACATTTTAACAACTATCTGATATTCTTACAGATTACCAAATTTCGCTTGTTTCCGAGAAAACCGGTCTTTTATGTTTTCACTTAAAATATCGGTTTTTTGTGAGTTTTTGGCAAGAAATAGAAGTGATCACAGATTTCACTTGTTTTTGCTGTATCTCTTATAGTTTCCGAGAAAAACGTACTTTTATGTTTTCACTCAAAATATCGGTTTTTAGTATGAAATAGAAGTGATCACAGATTTCACTTGTTTTTGCTGTATCTCTTAAAAATAGCGGTTTTTGGTAAGAAACAGAAGTGATCACTGATTTCACTCCTTTTTGCTGTATCTCTTATAGTTTCCGAGAAAAATGGACTTTTATGTTTTCACTCAAAATATCGGTTTTTGGTAAGAAATAGAAGTGATCACAGATTTCTCTTGTTTTTACTGTATCTCTTATAGTTTCCGAAAAAAACGTACTTTTATGTTTTCACTTAAAATATCGGTTTTTAGTATGAAAAAGAAGTGATCACAGATTTCACTTGTTTTTGCTGTATCTCTTATTGTTTCTGAGAAAATGGACTTTTATGTCTTCACTCAAAATATCGGTTTTTGGTAAGAAATAGGAGTGATCGCAGATTTCACTTCTTTTTGCTCTATCTCTTATAGTTTCCGAGAAAAACGCACTTTTATGTTTTCACTCAAAATATCGGTTTTTTGCTAAGAAATAGAAGTGATCACAGATTTCACTAGTTTTTGCTGTATCTCTTATAGTTTTCGAGAAAACGTACTTTTATAATTTAGTATGAAATAGAGGTGATCACAGATTTCTCTTGTTTTTGCTGTATCTCTTATAGTTTCCGAGAAAAACGGACTTTTATGTTTTGACTCAAAATATTGGTTTTTGGTAAGAAATAGAAGTGAGAACAGATTTCACTTGTTTTTGCTGTATCTCTTATAGTTTCCGAGAAAAACGGACTTTTATGATTTCACTCAAAATATTAATTTTTGGCAAGAAATAGAAGTGATTACAGATTTCACTTGTTTTTGCTGTAGCTCTTACAGTTTCCGAGAAAAACGGACTTTTATGTTTTTACTCAAAATATTGGTTTTTAGTATGAAATAGAAGTGATCACAGATCTCACTTGTTTTTGCTGTATCTCTTATAGTTTCCGAGAAAAACGGACTTCTATGTTTTCACTCAAAATATTGGTTTTTAGTATGAAATAGAAGTGATCACAGATCTCACTTGTTTTTGCTGTATCTCTTATAGTTTCCGAGAAAAACGGACTTCTATGTTTTCACTCAAAATATTGGTTTTTGGTAAGAAATAGAAGTGATCACAGATTTCACTTGTTTTTGCTGTATCTCTTACAGTTTCCGAGAAAAACGGACTTTTATGTTTTGACTCAAAATATCGGTTTTTAGTATGAAATAGAAATTATCACAGATTTCACGTGTTTTTGCGGTATCTCTTAAAATTTTCCGAGAAAAACGGACTGTTATATTTTCACTCAAAATATCGGTCCTTAGTATGAAATAGAAGTGGTCACAGATTTCACTTGTTTTTGCTGTATCTCTTATAGTTTCCGAGAAAAGCGGACCTTCATATTTTCACTCAAATATCGGTTTTCAGTATGTATCTCTTATAGTTTCCGGGAAAAAAGGACTTTTAAGTTTTCACTCAAAATATTGGTTTTTGGTAAGAAATAGAAGTGATCACAGATTTCACTTGTTTTTGCTGTATCTCTTACAGTTTCCGAGAAAAACGGACTTTTATGTTTTATAGTTTTCGAGAAAAACGGACTTTTATGTTTTCACTCAAAATATCGGTTTTTAGTATGAAATGAAAGTGATTACAGATTTCACTTGTTTTTGCGTTATCTCTTATAGTTTTCGAGAAAAACGGACATTTATGTTTTCGCAAAAACAGAGAAAAATGGACTTTTATGTTTTCACTCAAAATATCGGTTTTTAGTATGAAATGAAAGTGATCACAGATTTCACTTGTTTTTGCTGTATCTCTTATAGTTTTCGAGAAAAACGGACTTTTATGTTTTCACTCAAAATATCGTTTTTAGTATGAAATGAATGAAGTGATCACAGATTTCACTTGTTTTTGCTGTATCTCTTATAGTTTTCGAGAAAAACGGACTTTTATGTTTTCACTCAAAATATCGGTTTTTAGTATGAAATGAAAGTGATCACAGATTTCACTTGTTTTTGCTGTATCTCTTATAGTTTTCGAGAAAAACGGACTTTTATGTTTTCACTCAAAATATCGGTTTTTAGTATGAAATGAAAGTGATCACAGATTTCACTTGTTTTTGCTGTATCTCTTATAGTTTTCGAGAAAACGGACTTTTATGTTTTCACTCAAAATATCGTTTTTAGTATGAAATGAAAGTGATCACAGATTTCACTTGTTTTTGCTGTATCTCTTATAGTTTTCGAGAAAAACGGACTTTTATGTTTTCACTCAAAATATCAGTTTTTAGTATGAAATGAAAGTGATCACAGATTTCACTTGTTTTTGCTGTATCTCTTATAGTTTTCGAGAAAAACGGACTTTTATGTTTTCACTCAAAATATCAGTTTTTAGTATGAAATGAAAGTGATCACAGATTTCACTTGTTTTTGCTGTATCTCTTATAGTTTTCGAGAAAAACGGACTTTTATGTTTTCACTCAAAATATCGGTTTTTAGTATGAAATGAAAGTGATCACAGATTTCGTTTGTTTTTGCTGTATCTCTTATAGTTTTCGAGAAAAACGGACTTTTATGTTTTCACTCAAAATATCGGTTTTTAGTATGAAATGAAAGTGATCACAGATTTCACTTGTTTTTGCTGTATCTCTTATAGTTTTCGAGAAAAACGGACTTTTATGTTTTCACTCAAAATATCGGTTTTTAGTATGAAATGAAAGTGATCACAGATTTCACTTGTTTTTGCTGTATCTCTTATAGTTTTCGAGAAAAACGGACTTTTATGTTTTCACTCAAAATATCGGTTTTTATTATGAAATGAAAGTGATCACAGATTTCACTTGTTTTTGCTGTATCTCTTATAGTTTTCGAGAAAAACGGACTTTTATGTTTTCACTCAAAATATCGGTTTTTAGTATGAAATGAAAGTGATCACAGATTTCACTTGTTTTTGCTGTATCTCTTATAGTTTTCGAGAAAAACGGACTTTTATGTTTTCACTCAAAATATCGGTTTTTAGTATGAAATGAAAGTGATCACAGATTTCACTTGTTTTTGCTGTATCTCTTATAGTTTTCGAGAAAAACGGACTTTTATGTTTTCACTCAAAATATCGGTTTTTAGTATGAAATGAAAGTGATCACAGATTTCACTTGTTTTTGCTGTATCTCTTATAGTTTTCGAGAAAAACGGACTTTTATGTTTTCACTCAAAATATCAGTTTTTAGTATGAAATGAAAGTGATCACAGATTTCACTTGTTTTTGCTGTATCTCTTATAGTTTTCGAGAAAAACGGACTTTTATGTTTTCACTCAAAATATCGGTTTTTAGTATGAAATGAAAGTGATCACAGATTCACTTGTTTTTGCTGTATCTCTTATAGTTTTCGAGAAAAACGGACTTTTATGTTTTCACTCAAAATCAGTTTTTTAGTATGAAATGAAAGTGATCACAGATTTCACTTGTTTTTGCTGTATCTCTTATAGTTTTCGAGAAAAACGGACTTTTATGCTTTCACTCAAAATATCGGTTTTTAGTATGAAATGAAAGTGATCACAGATTTCACTTGTTTTTGCTGTATCTCTTATAGTTTTCGAGAAAAACGGACTTTTATGTTTTCACTCAAAATATCGGTTTTTAGTATGAAATGAAAGTGATCACAGATTTCGTTTGTTTTTGCTGTATCTCTTATAGTTTTCGAGAAAAACGGACTTTTATGTTTTCACTCAAAATATCGGTTTTTAGTATGAAATGAAAGTGATCACAGATTTCACTTGTTTTTGCTGTATCTCTTATAGTTTTCGAGAAAAACGGACTTTTATGTTTTCACTCAAAATATCAGTTTTTAGTATGAAATTAAAGTGATCACAGATTTCACTTGTTTTTGCTGTATCTCTTATAGTTTTCGAGAAAAACGGACTTTTATGTTTTCACTCAAAATATCGGTTTTTAGTATGAAATGAAAGTGATCACAGATTTCACTTGTTTTTGCTGTATCTCTTATAGTTTTCGAGAAAAACGGACTTTTATGTTTTCACTCAAAATATCGGTTTTTAATATGAAATGAAAGTGATCACAGATTTCACTTGTTTTTGCTGTATCTCTTATAGTTTTCGAGAAAAACGGACTTTTATGTTTTCACTCAAAATATCAGTTTTTAGTATGAAATGAAAGTGATCACAGATTTCACTTGTTTTTGCTGTATCTCTTATAGTTTTCGAGAAAAACGGACTTTTATGTTTTCACTCAAAATATCGGTTTTTAGTATGAAATGAAAGTGATCACAGATTTCACTTGTTTTTGCTGTATCCTTGTTTTTGCTGTATCTCTTATAGTTTCCGAAAGAAACGGACTTTTATGTTTTCACTCAAAATATCGGTTTTTGGTATGAAATAGAAGTGATCACAGATTTCACTTGCTTTTGCTGTATCTCTTATAGTTTCCGAGAAAATCGGACTTTTATGTTTTTACTCAAAATATCGGTTTTCAGTATGTATCTCTTATAGTTTCCAAGAAAAACGGACTTTTATGTTTTTACTCAAAATATCGGTTTTTAGTATTAAATAGAAGTTATCACAGATTTTAGTAGTTTCCGAGAAAAACCGACTTTTATGTTTTCACTCAAAACATCGGTTTTTAGTATGAAATAGAAGTGATCACAGATTTCAAAATATAGGTTTTTAGTATGAAATAGAAGTGATCACAGATTTCACTTGTTTTTGCTGTGTCTCTTATAGTTTCCGAGAAAAACGGACTTTTATGTTTTCACTCAAAATATTGGTTTTTGGTAAGAAATATAAGTGATCACAGATTTCAGTTGTTTTTGCTGTATCTCTTATAGTTTCAGAGAAAAACGGACTTTTATGTTTTCACTCAAAATATAGGTTTTTGGTATGAAATATAAGTGATCACAGATTTCAGTTGTTTTTGCTGTATCTCTTATAGTTTCCGAGAAAAACGGACTTTTTTGTTTTTACTCAAAATATCGGTTTTCAGTATGTATCTCTTATAGTTTCCGAGAAAAACGGACTTTTATGTTTTTGCTCAAAATATCGGTTTTCAGTATGAAATAGAAGTGATCACAGATTTCACTTGTTTTTGCTGTATCTCTTATAGTTTCCTAGAAAACGGAGTTTTATGTTTTCGCTCAAAATATCAGTTTTCAGTATGTATCTCTTATAGTTTCCGAGAAAAACGGACTTTTAAGTTTTCACTCAAAATATTGGTATTTGATAAGAAGTAGAAGTGATCACAGATTTCACTTGTTTTTGCTGTATCTCTTATAGTTTCCGAGAAAAACAGACGTTTATGTTTTAACTCAAAATATCGGTTTTCTGTATGTATCTCTTATAGTTTCCGAGAAAAACCGACTTTTATGTTTTCACACAAAACATCGGTTTTTAGTATGAAATAGAAGTGATCACAGATTTCACTTGTTTTTGCTGTATCTCTTATATTTTCCGAAAGAAATGGACTTTTATGTTTTCACTCAAAATATCGGTTTTTGGTATGAAATAGAAGTGATAACAGATTTCACTTGTTTTTGCTGTATCTCTTATAGTTTCCGAGAAAAACGGACTTTTATGTTTTCACTCAAAATATCGGTTTTTAGTATAAAATTGAAGTGATCACAGATTTCACTTGTTTTTGCTGTATCTCTTATAGTTTCCGAGAAAAATGGACTTTTATGTTTTCACTCAAAATAGCGGTTTTTAGTATAAAGTAGAAGTGATCACAGATTTCACTTGTTTTTGCTGTAAATATTGTAGTTTCCGCGAAAACCCGACTTTTATGTTTTCACACAAAACATCGGTTTTAATTATGAAATAGAAGTGATCACAGATTTCATTTGTTTTTGCTGTATCTCTTATAGCTTCCGAAAGAAATGGACTTTTATGTTTTCACTCAAAATATCGGTTTTTGGTATAAAATAGAAGTGATCACAGATTTCACTTGTTTTTGCTGTATCTCTTATAGTTTCCGAAAGAAACGGACTTTTATGTTTTTACTCAAAATATCGGTTTTTGGTATGAAATAGAAGTGATCACAGATTTCACTTGTTTTTGTTGTATCCTTTATAGTTTCCGAGAAAAACGGACTTTTATGTTTTCACTCAAAATATCGGTTTTTAGTATAAAATAGAAGTGATCACAGATTTCACTTGTTTTTGCTGTATCTCTTATAGTTTCCGAAAAAAATGGACTTTTATGTTTTCTCTCAAAATAGCGGTTTTTGATATGAAATAGAAGTGATCACAGATTTCACTTGTTTTTGCTGTATCTCTCATAGTTTCCGAGAAAAACGGACTTTTATGTTTTCACTCAAAATATCGGTTTTTAGTATGAAATAGAAGTGATCACAGATTTCACTTGTTTTTGCTGTATCTCTTATAGTTTCCGAGAAAAACGGACTTTTATGTTTTCGCTCAAAATATCGGTTTTCAGTATGTATCTCTTATAGTTTCCGAGAAAAACGGACTTTTAGGTTTTCACTCAAAATATTGGTATTTGATAAGATATAGAAGTGATCACAGATTTCACTTGTTTTTGCTGTATCTCTTATAATTTCTGAGAAAAACGGACTTTTATGTTTTCACTCAAAATATCGGTTTTTGGTAAGAAATAGAAGTGATCACAGATTTCATTTGTTTTCGCTGTATGTAGAAGTGATCACAGATTTCACTTGTTTTTGCTGTATCTCTTGTAGTTTCCGAGAAAAAAGGACTTTTATGTTTTCGCACAAAATATCGGTTTTCAGTATGTATCTCTTATAGATTCCGAGAAAAACGGACTTTTAAGTTTTCACTCAAAATATTGGATTTTGGCAAGAAATAGAAGTGATCACAGATTTCACTTGTTTTTGCTGTATCTCTTATAGTTTCCGAGAAAAAAGGACTTTTATGTTTTCACTCAAAATATCGGTTTTCAGTATGAAATAGAAGTGATCACAGATTTCACTTGTTTTTGCTGTATCTCTTATAGTTTCCGAAAAAACGGACTTTTATGTTTTCACTCAAAATATTGGTTTTTAGTATGAAATAGAAGTGATCACAGATTTCACTTGTTTTTGCTGTATCTCTTATAGTTTCCGAAAGAAACGGACTTTTATGTTTTCACTCAAAATATCGGTTTTTGGTATGAAATAGAAGTGATCACAGATTTCACTTGTTTTTGCTGTATCTCTTATAGTTTCCGAGAAAAACGGACTTTTATGTTTTCACTCAAAGTATCGGTTTTTAGTATGAAATAGAAGTGATCACAGATTTCACTTGTTTTTGCTGTATCTCTTATAGTTTTCGAGAAAAAAGAACTTTTATGTTTTCACTCAAAATATCGGTTTTTAGTATGAAATCGAAGTGATCATAGATTTCACTTGTTTTTGCTGTATCTCTTATAGTTTCCAAGAGAAACGGACTTTTATGTTTTCATTCAAAATATCAGTTTTTAGTATTAAATAGAGGTGATCACAGATTTCAGTTGTTTTTGCTGTATCTCTTATAGTTTCTGAGAAAAACGGACTTTTATGTTTTCACTCAAAATATTGGTTTTTGGTAAGAAATAGAAGTGATCACAGATTTCACTTGTTTTTGCTGTATCTGTTATAGTTTCCGAGAAAAAAGATCTTTTATGTTTTTACTCAAAATATCGGTTTTTATTATTAAATAGAAGTGATCACAGATTTCAGTTGTTTTTGCTGTAAATATTATATTTTCCGAGAAAAACCGACTTTTACGTTTTCACTCAAAATATCGGTTTTTAGTATGAATTAGAAGTGACCACAGATTTCACTTGTTTTTGCTATATCTTTTGTAAAAAACGGACTTTTATGTTTTCACTCAAAATATCGAATTTATTATGAAATAGAAGTGATCAAAGATTTCACTTGTTTTTGCTGTATCTCTTATAGTTTCCCAGAGAAACGGACTTTTATGTTTTCACCCAAAGAAGTGATCACAGATTTCACTTGTTTTTGCTGTATCTCTTATAGTTTCTGAGAAAAACGA
The DNA here is from genome assembly GCF_022045245.1 of Lucilia cuprina. Classification (NCBI taxonomy): domain Eukaryota; kingdom Metazoa; phylum Arthropoda; class Insecta; order Diptera; family Calliphoridae; genus Lucilia; species Lucilia cuprina. Next base: position 45,309,261 of record NC_060951.1, on the reverse strand, counting down.
ACTTTTATGTTTTCATTCAAAATATTGGTTTTTGGTAAGAAATAGAAGTGATTACAGATTTCACTTGTTTTTGCTGTATCTCTTATAGTTTCCGAGAAAAACGGACTTTTATGTTTTTACTCAAAATATCGGTTTTCAGTATGTATCTCTTATAGTTTCCTAGAAAAATCGACTTTTATATTTTTACTCAAAATATTGGTATTTGATAAGAAGTAGAAGTGATCACAGATTTCACTTGTTTTTGCTGTATCTCTTATAGTTTCCGAGAAAAAAGAACTTTTATGTTTTCACTCAAAATATCGGTTTTTAGTATGAAATAGGAGTGATCACAGAAATCACTTGTTTTTGCCGTATCTCTTATAGTTTCCGAGAAACGGACTTTTATGTTTTCACTCAAAATATCGGTTTTTAGTATGAAATTGAAGTGATCACAGTTTTTACTTGTTTTTGCTGTATCTCTTATAGTTTCCAAGAGAAACGGACTTTTATGTTTTCACTCAAAATATCGGGTTTTAGTATTAAATAGAAGTGATCACAGATTTCAGTTGTTTTTGCTGTAAATATTATAGTTTCCGAGAAAAACCGACTTTTATGTTTTCATTCAAAATATGGGTTTTAAGTATGAAATAGAAGTGATCACAGATTTCACTTGTTTTTGCTATATCTTTTGTAGTTTCCGAGAGAAACGGACTTTTATTTTTTCACTCAAAATATCAAATTTTCCAAAATACTTTTTTTAATATTATAAAAATTGGCTCCCCTTTTTCGTACTTTTTTCCCCAGTGAAATGGCAAGTATTTTGTATTAACAAATATTACAGAGTGAGTAATTAAATAGGTATATGTCAATAAATTGGAAAAATTTTCAATGTTGTAAAATAGTACCAAAAATACAGTTTTCTTCCTTTTACTTAATGGGCCGAATTTTTAGGATTTACAAATTATTTACAAAAATTTTGTTATGCTTATTAGTTAGAAATTTATAAATGGTCAAAAAGATACTAAAATAACTATTGTTAAAAATGTTCTCCCTAATATATTTAATCTTAAAAAAAACCCACGGGCGTCTAGTACTTTTTTGAAAATCGCACTTTTCAAAAAAGTACTAGACGCCCGTGGGTAAATTTAAGTTTAATAATTTAGATTATTCAGTCAGTAACGCCACGCTTTTATATATGTATAAAGATTACTCTGCTTACTCTTACATACAAGTCAACCAGTCAATAAACTTTTATAAAGTTTACTCTTTTTACTATTACATATGTATATGTAATACTGATCAAACAATATATCTTTAAATATTAATTTAGTATTAGCCTTTCCTAAAATCATTATTTTGCAATAGTTTGTTCTCTGAATGTTTTTCTAAATTAAATGCCACTGGTGATTAATATTTTATATTTTATGTTAAATTATCCTTCCCACATTCAGTGTTAGTTTATAATTTAAATTTAAATTAAATGTAAATTGGTTAATTTAACAACAATAATAATAAAACGTAAGTAATACGAATTGAAGGAAGAGGTTCAAATAACACATTCACGAAAGTTTAATGACCAAATTGGAAATTAATAAAATAAGCACAAACCCAGCCAAAGCACCCATACCCAAACCATGTACTAAAGTAGATTTAAACACATTGTTTGTAAAATTCCGGCAGTGCTGAATAAGCTCTGTTTACGGTGTTAAGATGGGTTAACTGAAGATTATAATAACACTTTGATTACAAATTCACAATTGATTGACATTATTCCATATTGTAAAGTGACGTTTGATTTACTTTGTTTCGAATTATTACTAGTAAATTTACTACATTTTAGATAAGTATCTTTAAAAAGGATTCAGTTATTGCCGGGAAACTCTAGCTTGTTTATGTTGTGTTTATATGTGTGTGTATGTGTAACAAGGGATCGTTTAGTAATGTCTGCCAAAGGACATTTTCACTAAACGAGCACAAATAACGAGAGAAATGAAACGTATGAAAATGCAAACATACACAGACACACATTTTACATAATAATATTATCTTTATATAGTAGCACACATACATATATACGCATGATTACACATACATACTATTCTACAATATGTATATATGTAGTTGTATACATTTGCAGTTATGGTATTTATACATATTTGTCAGTCTAACAGTCCGTCTGTATGTGTGTATGTTTGTAGTTGATATGGAGATACATATCATTGCAAAATATCTGCGGTAAAATATAAAATGAGACAAATATTGCATAGTGGGGCGAAATTAAAATATATTGAAAAAAGAGTTCACGTAGTGCTTGTGTTTTAAACCCAAACTTGTGGGAAGAGGGTGCTCGATTAAAAGACTGATACACGGTAAAATGTAATTTTCACGATAAATTTCCTAGATTCTAGGATCAACACAAATTAAAGGATTGGGTATACGAGGTGGAGATTCTGGCGTCTATAAAGAGGATTGAGTAATTGATGGATTTGATGGATGAAGTGATAGTGTGTTAGACTATGGTCTAGCAATAAGGAATGGATGTGGTGCAAGGTCGTTCCTTTCTTTAATTTAATTCAGTGTTGAAGTTTACTCTAGAACATGGGTCTTCGGGGTACTGAAATGAAGTCTTGTCAATTACTATTATCCGTGTCTCGGACTACCAGTTACGCTCCTATAGGTGCTGTTGCAGAATCAACAGACCCATCTCGATAGTGTGCTTGGGCGACATTATTGTCGGAATAAGATTGAGCTTGCTCATGACACCTGTCCTTCCCCAACGATAGAGATTAGATAGGTCGAGTACTTGAGCAAAGTACAGGTACATTAGACAAGATACAAAGTGGGGCGGTGGTGAGTTGTTACTTTTTACTCATTCATTGGTTGAATTTGATGACAGTTAATCGTTTAAAAATCTATGTATTGAAAAAATCCTTAAGAGTTCGATCAACATTTGAACCAAGTCCTAATAAAAGGATTTAATTTAATATTCATTATCTATTTAAAATTTCATATCCAACCCATTGTGTACCGACAACTTAAATGAGAAATTAAAACAAAAATAACAAAAACAATTACAACAACTACAATATAGAATGAAAAATATAGTTTAGATGCTTTGGGACATTTTATTATGATTTTACCCGTTTTTACTGTTGTTTCTCTACTGTTTTTAGTTTGTTGACTCATTTATTCTCTACATATTCATTTTGTTGACTTTAGCCAACACACATGAAATGTAGTATCTGTGTATTATTTGAACGTGTGTGTGTGTGTTATGTTGTGTTTTTATTATAAATCCCTATATACAAGAAAACATTTTTTTTACCATAGTATCCCACTGACATGGTCAATGGCTTGTAATAACAGCGAGTACCAAAGCAACAAAACTCAAATTCCAATTCATCAAGATAATCGTATTTTAGAACTTTATTTACATACCTACATACACACACAAAGCTATTCATATACATATATGTATACACTTATATACATACATATTGTACGTAACACAATATCCTCTTTCGACCAAATTCATTTATATTTCCATACACACACATATACTTACACTTAAGAACTCTGCATATGAGGTCATATTGTATATGTTTTCTATATATGTATGAACATATGAAAACTATATCTATGTCCACAGGGACATTTTATATAGTTTATAGTTTATCCTGTTTCGTTTATGTATTCTGCATTTGTTTGTTTATGACTTTGTCTTCTCATATCTACAAATATTTATAAAATGTATAAGAGTTCAAAAACTATTTGATATAATTTTTAACTTGTTACATAAACATGGTTATATTTTATTTCACTTTTAGCTCCCCCTCCCCCATCTTTTTTTTTTTTTCCTATAACAAATACACAGTTTTTTTTAGAAACAATTATTATTTATAACTTAACTGATTGTATGGTATTTTAAATATTTTTATCGGGATTTTCTTTTTATTAATACACATGCAATCTATATAAATTTGAAAACTGTTTGTTTGTTTGTCCTTGTAATTTTTCTAAATGTAACCCGCAATAGTCCGTTTGTACTGTGGGGACTATTTGTGCATTTAAATACCTTTGACAATCAGTTTAGTTTCGAAAAAAATAAAGAAACTAACAAATCTATATAAAACTAAATAGTTCATGTAAATATTGTGTGGTATTTAATTTTATGTATATAATATGTAAGTATTACATATGTAGTTGTATATTTACTTAAAGAATTATTTGGAATGATTTTTTCAAAGAATTTTTTTTTGAGGTCATACAATTATTTAGAGGATTTCAATGAGAATTACGGATTATTTCTGACATTTACAAACACGTGTGGTAAATAATTTATAAGTATTTATAAGAGTCGCGTTACTGACTGACTGAGTCATCATCATACAACCCAAGCGACTGAACATAGAATCATGAAATTGTTGATTATGTAGATTCACTAAGGAGTTCGCCTTTCTTATCATTTTATAAATTATTGACTAATAAACATATTAAATTTTAATACATAATATGTTTTATAAATGTTTATGAATAAGGTCGTTAAACTTATGTAAGTAAACATATTGTTGTTTCGTACTTTTTTAAATTGTCATTTAGTCATAGTACCTTTAGGGAGTAAATGGGAAAAATTGTATTTTGGTACTTTTTTTATTATACAAAATGAATGCAGATTTGTTTAGTTTCAAAATCAAACTCTAGGTTATAGGGTTATAACTAAAATTATGTCGTATTACTACATAGTAGTCATTAGTGTTATAATTTTTCCAAAGTTTTTCTCGGACCATTTTGGTGCAAAAACCTTCCGCAGTAAATTGATTTTCTTAAACCATTCACAAAATTTTGAATTTTTATAATATTAAACCTAGAAACATAAATTTAAACATGCAAGTTCAACATTGATAGAAATTTTTAGTTCTTTTTATATGCTATACCAGTAAAATGGGGAAGGTTTTGTTTGTATGTGCAGATGCTTATGACTCCCAAAAATATTGGTCCTACACACACCTAAAAGCATACGGAATCACTTTCTGAGTCTGTCCGCTTGTATGTCTGTCTGCCTATATGCCCAGTTAAAGCTAAAATCCACGCTACAGGACAAACTTTTCAAGATATTTTGATAAAAGCTCTTCTTTCCGACAATGAACGCTATTGAAATCGGTGTATTATTTCGTAACTGGTGTAGGGCCTTATATGGTCGCCTATACCCCATCATTATACATTCGTACTTCTTCATTCTTCAAATAGAATTTATTAATTTCTTATAATGTGTAACCGAAACACAAGAAACATGGTACTTATGAATCAGAATTTAAAAGGGAGAATTTTAGTTCCTCTTAGAATAAACTAAGCCTTAATTTTCATAAACATATTTTTATAATATATAAATAAAAATGTGAATCATTGTTAAATTATTTATTCTATAGAAAATAACACAGGAAAATGAAAAAAAAATATTAAAATATACATATTTACGTTTAAGGGTTAATTTCAATTATTTCGATATCATTCAAGATACGGCTCTTCACTATATTTATTGAATATTATCCATTACAATACAATTACAAATTATTTTCTAACCTTGATCACCGAGTAAGTTGATGATGACCATAAGGTCGTTGTAGTGTAGCAGATCAGAGTCTCTGAGGGGAATCGTATCCACAACCTAAAGACTGAAAGGCCAGCATACTAACCTACCTTTATTATATATTTTTCATACATTTTATTTAACTCGTTTCATAAAGTTTTACACATATATTTCAATAGCTTCAGGACAACTTTCCAATGTTACATAGTTTGAGTTTGTCCTTCACAGATTATGGGTTAATATTTTACGATTTTACTAAAACTTTAGACGTGTGTTTCTTATTATCTGATATTTTATATTCTTGAATTATTTTATAGGAAAATTTAAAAGTTATTAAAAGTTTAAACTGGAGTTTTGAATTTAGATAAAAGCATTTTATACTACAGAACCATATTTTTATAACATATTTTTTCTTTTTGTTTCAGATCTCGTTTTGAATTTTTACGATATCAATATTCATCAGGTAAGTGTAAAAATATTTTTTACTATTTTATTTTTACTCTGATTTAAGAGTTATGGAATTTATGCTGTAGATTTAACATTGAATTATAAAATTCTTCATATAAATAAGAACAGTTCTAAGTTTTCACACTCGAGATAATGTCCATGATGTCTGGGTTTGTTCGCACAGTAATATTGGTCCTTTACCCGCCTTAAAGTATACCAATTGGCTTATAATAACTTTCTGATATATGTAGCTATGTCCGTCCGTCTGATCGTTCGTCTGTCCGTCCGTCCGTCTGTCCGTCTGTCCGTCCACGTAAATATTGTAATAAAACTATAGTGGTGCCGGAAACGAAACCAATTAAAAATGGTTAACATCGGTCCATTATTTCATCTAGCCCCCATATAGCTGAACTCGCCGAATAGGGCTTTTAAGTTAATTATGATTAATATACTCGTATATTAAACATTTAATTTTTTACTATAATTTATTACTTGTTATTATATGAACTTGATGTTTTTAACTTAAGATCAAATTCTATAAAAAAGTAATAATATCTGCAAGTTTTTTTTTCCTAAACAAGTAGGAAAGTATAGTCGGGCATGGCCGACCATATAATACCCTACACCATGAGTATATTTTTAAAATTTTTACTTTTTATAAAATGTTTATTTTTTATAAAGAAAGTTTTATGTTGAATATTACCAATAATTCCAAAATATTTAATCAATTTATTGATAAAAAACTAAAATTTCTAAATGAGGCTTTATATAGGTCAAATATGGACCGATCCTCGGTTAATTTGGGAAAAGGATACATTTCTAAATTACAGTTAGTTTTGTTGCGTTTCATTGAGATACAAATGGTTACAAGTCAATTTTAGACGTTTAAGTCATTTTTTGAAGGGGGGTTTGTATGGGGGCTAGGGTCAAATATGGGCCGATCCTTACGAAAATCTGCAGTGTCATTTATACTTATATAAAACTTATTTGTGCCAATTTTTAAAGAGATAGCAGAATATTTGACGTAATTATGGCATAAAAAGTCAAATCGGGAGGTACGGTTGTATGGGGGCTAGGTGAAATAATGGACCGATTTCAACCATTTTCAATAGGCTTCGTCCCTGTGACAAAAAACATGCTTGGTCCAAATTTCATCAAATTATCTTGAAAATTGCGGCATGTACCTTGCGCACAAGGTTTACATGGACAGCCAGCCAGCCGGACAGACGGACGGACGGACATGTCTTAATCGACTCAAAAAATGATTCTGAATCGATCGGTATACTTTAAGGTGGGTATTGGGCCAATATTTTTGTATGTTACAAACATCAGCACAAACGTATAATACCCTCCCCACTATAGTGGTGTAGGGTATAAAGAGATTAATTTATAGAGATATATAAGAAATCGTACTTTCTTCTCTTTCATAATTAATGGCTTAAGAGTTTCAAGTTCATTTCTAAAGAAATTACTCATACATAGCGCTATTTCATCAAATCTTAAATGAAATCTTATTCCAAATAGTGCAAACACCCTCTACGAAAAATTATAATTAATTAATTTCTTCTAATCAATGGCCACAAATATGACCTGTTGTCCTTTTAGCTCATTTGTATGGTATCATCATTTATTGTTTCAGATTAAGTTTGAGTAATGACACATTGATTATCACCATATCAAATTTATTTTCTAGAATGAAATAAAATAGATTTTCTACCTAAGAATAAAATTAATTCTTTATAAGACTTTTGTCTTTTATATACGATAACAAATGAAATTCATTGGCAGTTAATTTGCTAAAGTTATTAGCACTGAAAATGAATGGTAATGAAATAGTAGTGCTAATGAATACATAGAAAGGTGGAAATAAATAAGAATGGAATAAAGTAGTGAATTTACATGTATGAAGGTGTTTTTATGTACATACATTAGGGAGGTTACCTCGGTTGTGGAATACTAAATGTTAATGTTTTCAATAAAAGATATCAACTTGTTTTGTATTGTAGATTTTGTCAAAAAAGTACAAACTAATTTTGAGATTTTTCAGTTCACAGTACCGTCATATATTCTTGACACCTCCCTATTATGCATATCAAAAACAAATGATTCATATGTAGGTCAACTTAAAAGTTCTTTTAATTATAATGTAAATTAATTTTAATAGAAATTGAAAAATACTTCTTAATTAAATTCTTGTGAAAGAAAAAGTCCATTTATTTTTTTTTTAATTTTCAACATTTTTATAGAAATATGTTAATTTTTAAAATTTTACGTTCAAACTCGTTACATTCTTGTTTTTGTGCATAAAAGAAGTGTACAAAAGTGGCAACTATTAATTGGTAAATTCGATTTTATATTTCATATATACGCACGCACACACTACATCCTGTATGGCTTCCGGTTGAACACCAATTTCGTAGAGCTTCAAAAATACATTTATACAAACACACACACACACTTTTACCTTTACATAAACACTTTGAGTGATAAATAAAATAGAGTAAGCATACTCAAGTTACTTCCTGTTTTTAGTTTTATATTTTGTAACCATAAAACAACAAGAACAAACAAACAAGTGAGTGAGTGAGTTAGTCAATAACGACTAAATGATACCCTTCTCCAGACATGATGATATTTAAAAAAGAAAGTCTCCTTTTCAATATAAAGACACAACATATGGGATGGGATTAAAATTACAATTCCGGCCTGGGAAATGTGGGAGTATTTTAGGTGGAAAATAAGAATTTTTTCGTAAGAGACTCTTTCTTTATTAAAGCCAAATAGTTTGAAAACCTGTGGATTTCTTTGGAGAAATGTTTAATATAAAGCAACTTTAAGGAGTTCACTACACATGCGGCTAGGGATTAATCAAATTAATCAAAAACGTGACCTGTCAGCGCTGTATAGTGGATGTATTAGAAGGCTATTCAAAAATATCGGAAGTGGCGGATTACAGTTAAGATGACCTTATTACCAGACAGACTAATTGTCATATGTTTAATCGCCAAAGTGATTTTTATATTTTGTTGTTACAAACATTAGCATAGAAACGTATATATTGATGTAAGGTATGAAAAGTAAGTAACTTGTTGCCAATACAAAAAAACGAAACATACAAACATTATCACATATTGATTTTTGCTTAAATATCTAAATGAAAATATACTTCAGTAATAACAACTTGCATATACTATTGCTACTAAAAAAGAACTATAACTTATTTACTACTACTAATATTGCAACTTCTACGGTCTCTTCTAGGCAATCTATACCAGTAGTTTTATGTCCTACCTTTAAGGCAATAAATTTCACTCGTGTCTTGCCAATTCGAAATTTTTTACTTATTTGTGGTCAATTTATGTGTCACACTAGGCTTAAAAATTTGTACTTACATATACAGCTATATGATAATGGTTACTAGACTCCTTATAAGTAATGCAAACTTCATTTAGTACTCATTGAAAAGTAAGTTACTGAGTAAGTAAAAGTCATTACCATATTTTTACTGAATTGTTATTGACATATGTAACTAAGTTTGTAACAGACGTAGAAATAGTTGATAGCTGATTTTGTAATTTCTGGTAATTCTAGAGAAAATCGCTAATGCTGTTAAACACTCAAAACTACCGAAGTATTATTTTACATAAGTATATACATATATATACATTAACTCTTACTCATACATTGATTTGTGAAACTAGTTTACATGATTCTAGAGCGGTCAACTTAAAAGACTTTAAAATTTTATAGAAAACATTAATTTATATTTTTAAATATGTGGTTTGTAATTAGAAATTCTGTGCTTGTTTTAGCTAAATAAGAACACTTTCCAGTTAAAAACTCTTAACTCATCAGTCCTTCTTATATGTTTGCTAATAGGAATTACTTCCCATATTATATAATTTTAATAACTTTTTAGTTTACCTTAAATATATTCATCTGAATATAATACCCTTAAAATGTATATATGTGTATGTATACTGCAAATGTGTTTACAAAGTTTGTCATAATGACTTTTTGATTGGATTTTATTTGGTTTCCATTTCATGTACATACTATAGAAAACTACTATTGTGTGTGTTTCTGTATAGTAAGCACTTACGTATACATATATTCATATTTAAAGGTGTATACGTATTTAAAGGTACATACATATTGAAATAAAATACAAAAATTTATATTTACTCTATTTAAAAAAATATATATGTATATAAAAAAATAAACTAATATGGATGTAATCCCAGCATAAGTTCCAGGAAAAAAACTTTAGCACCTATTTGATATACATGTAATTAACTTTAACAAAATTAACTTTTGTTAAATTATCTATAATTCTTTAATTATCATACACATTCTTATCAACCTAATTAAAGTGTATAAAATAATACACATTTTTAAGATAAACTCAATTATAATTCAAATACAATATCACTCATACCACCCATGGTCCAAATTAAACAAAACATTTCTTCACAATAAATAAAAATTAAACAAAATTAACAATAGAAATTGTATTTAGATTAACATGTTTTTAATTAATGCAGTAATATTTACGAAAAAAACCGTTTCATTAATTTATGGCATAAAATTCATATAAAGCATTCTTTATTTGTATCATTCCAAAATTTCCAAAAATATATATAAACTATGAACTCTTTAATTCATTTGAAAAGAATTAGTAAGAAGCATACTTCCCCTTAAAAAGCCTTAACAACTTATTATCCTGTATATCAAGTTGCTCAACTAGGGACTAAACTTTTTGATTTTTACTTTTTTTTTTGACAATTAATCTAATTTAAGTTTGACTAATGTAAAAGTTTTAGCGTGAAGCACACACTCATTTTCCCATAAACAGATAGATACACTCAGATAAACACATTTCAATCCAATTGATACGTATTAACCATCAATATTGATTTATCCCTAATTATGACATACGATACCTATAGCAAAACAGAAACATCAACACTTAAACATACATAGCTCATATATTAGTATGCGTGTGTATATGAGAATATCCTGTTTAGAGTAAATTTTCTATTCTGATATCATTAAGGTAGGCTCAAAGTTAAAATGAAAGGAGAAATGGTTTTGATAATATAAATTATAAAATGTAATTTTGAAATATTTTACAGCAAGAGCACAAGTAAAATAAAAAAATGATTGATGTGTCTATTACAGAGGCAAACAGTCAGTATATGTAGAAATATGAAGAGATGGTAATCATAAAAATATCAGTCTATATTTAAATTAAAAAATGTTAAGATAATTGGGGAGAGGAACTAATAATTCAGTACAATTGTCATTAGAGTGATCACTGATCAGTATATTGTCTATAACATAATAGACCATATGTTATTCCAAAAAAGGCTTTTGAAGATTCGTTTATATAGTATATATTATAGTCCAAAGACTAGTCTATATAACTAGGAATAGGGTAATTAATAGTCTGTTCATAGTCTAGTCCACTGACTATTTTATAGACAAGTCAATAGACAAGTCTATTAAGTAGTCAAAAGACTAGTTCATGCACAAGTCAATAGTCTTGTTTAAAGACTTTTCAGTATATATATAATGTTTATAGAATAGTCAATAGACCTATTAAAACAGTGGTCTACAGATCTGTCAATAGACTGGTCTGTAGGCTAGATAATAGACTGGTCTAATTAGTAGTCATTTGACCGATCTATACACTAGCCAATTAAATAATCTATAGACTTGTCAATAGACTGGTCTATGGACTCGTCAATGCAGTCAAGAATGTCGAAGTGCTTTAGGTGAGAATCTGACGTATAGCCCTATCTCACGGTGGTACTTTTTCAATCACTGGGTGAGTAAAACTAAGTAACTTACCACTGTCTTTTTGTGTATATTACACGCAGGCTGCAATTTACGTATATGAATGGTCCGGTCCATTATACGTGCACTTTGCCCAAGTACACGAGCTATCTAATCTCCTGCCATAGTAGTCCCGTTGGGGAAGGTCAGGTGTAATGAGCAAGCTCAATCTAACTCCGATAATAACATCGCCCAGCCACACTACTGAGATAGCACTGTTGATTCGGCAACAGCACCTAGAGGATCGTAATTGGTAGTCCAAATTATTTTATTGACAAGACTTTATTTCAGAGGTCACAAAGACCCACTGTGATAATTTGAGAATGTTTTAGAGTAAACTCCAATGCAATCAGCCATGTAGGATAATCTCTAATAAATTAAAGAAAGGCATCAGTGTCCTTTCTTGACATGTGTGACCTTGCAACACATCCATTCCTTCTTGCTAGACCATAGCCAAACATATCATTACACCAATTCCATCCATCAAATCCATCAATTACTCCATCTTATCTATAAAATCATAGTCGATATCAGAAAACTCAACTTTATATACCCAATCTTTGCATCATCAGCTCAAAAGCAACATTTTATTAATCCACATTCATGCTCTGTTATTAGTACAGCTCCTAGCATCTAGGAACGATAAGAGAAATGTATCGTGAAAACTATATTTCACCGTGTATCAGTACCACAGACACTACGTGGATCCCGAAGCAAGCTCAGCTAACTGACCTGCCAAGACATAGTCATGTGGGCAACTGCCCACCGTAGTACTAGATTATGTGGTGCTCTGATTAAACTGCTTTTAAAATTATCCAATGTCAAGCCAAAAATTAAAATGTAAACACCAGTTTATAGTCCCAGCAGACTTGAGGTATTGGTACCACCTCTTTACCCCGGGATTGCAATACAACATGATGGGACATTTAATCATGGAAACATGCCCCGGGAGGGAGTAAATACAGCCAATTAGTTAATGGACTTGCTAAAAGACTATAGATTTGTCAATAGACTGGTATATGGGCTAGACAAAAGATTGATCTGCAGACTAGTTATTTGACTAATCTATACACTAGTCCAAAGAACGCTCTATAGACCTATCAATAGACTGGTCTATAGATAATGGACTGGTCTATAGATTATAACATTTTAGGTAATAGACTACTTTATTGAGAAGTTAAAGACTAATTAATGGACTATAATATAAACTACTTAATAGACAATGACGAAGCAGAATGGTAAAATAATTTGTTAGAAACATTTGCCCAATTCACAATCGGTGTTGTACGGTTGTATCGTAGTATATCAAAATTTTTTTATTATTGATTTGCTGTTTCAAAAATTTTTATTTGAAAAATGTTTATGACATACAACAATACAACGATACGACATCAATTGTGAATTGGACAATTAACTTATTCCTTATAAGACATCCTCTATAAACAATTGGCTACAAATCCTAATCAAAATAAAAAATTAATTCATGTTTTTGATAACAACAACTCATTACCAACTTCATTTCTTACAGTACACATTAACAATATTTTAAAATATTTATTGTATATACAATAAGTATTATTTCAAATTTATTCTTGCTTGATATGTAAAAATTTCTTAGAATTTTTGTAATAGAAAAAATAAATACATAGAAATTTATTTAACAACAATTTATTAAAAATCGATTTTTAATTTTCTTCTGAAAGTCATCTATTTAGATTCTATACATATTTTTAGAGGCTTTCCTCTGTTCCACTATTGTTTTTTCAAGTGCATTTTATTTCAAGTATTTCTTTTTTATCATAGTTTGTAAAGTTGTTTTTTTTTTTTTTTTGGTTTTTTATATTTTCGTTAACATGACATGAACATATTGAATTATGCATCGTAAAATTGTCTGGCTCATAAGTGCATGTTACCACACAATCAATGTTGCATGCATCAATATCAATGGAAGACACAAAAAATTTTTACAAACATTGTATGAAAGTATATCAATAAATGTACTTGTATTATGACTGTTGAACTTATCTTAACTTTTTTTGTTCTTGTTTTTTTTATGTCTCTTTGCGAGGCCGCCCGCACGCCGCCTATTCCTCTATAGTTGTTATGTTTGTCTGACTACTATGTACCAACCATTGAGACTTTATTAACTGTTATCGTATGCAATCAATTTTTATTAGATTTTCAATTTTATTTTATTTTTTAGATTTGTTCATTTATTCGAACATACGTTCACACATCTATAATAAATTTTATTTAATATAAATGTCTTGATTTTATATATTTTTTCTTCTGTCGCAGTCTATAGAATGAATAAAAAAAAATTGTCTATAAATTGTGAGATTATTTGATTTTTTGCAAACATAATTTTAATATGAGTTTTGTTTTTTTTATAGTATGTTTGGTTTTTATATTTATTTAATTTATGACACTGAATGTGAAGACACTCCATTGCTTAAGGGTGTGCTTCCTAGTAATTTGCCGACAAAAGTTTTTTATTTAAATATATACAATATTTTATTTTAACAAAGATTATAATTAATTGACGCAATACTTTAAATTTATAAGGGAATATTTTTAATAACGTTGAATTTTCCAAAATTTGTTCGATAAAGTGATATTGAGTTGTTTTATCTGAGTATAGAGCATTCATCACAAAATAGCTCTGTATTCTATTACAATATTAAGATTTGTGTGATATACCTTTAATGTGCTAAGTGAAACCAGAAAGTGATTCTGAAGAAATGTGTATTACTTTTATGCTTTTAACACCCGATATTTTCTGCACAAACACACTTTCTAATGCCCTTTCTAATAAAGTTTAGTTGCCTCATGCTCTACTCATTACCCTGTACGAGTAGAGAATGAGGCAACTTACACTGTTTCATAAGTTTGTTTAGTGCATTTATACATTTCAATTAAAGAACTGTTTAAATTTGAAATACAGTTTCGTTGAATGGAAAAAGTTTTTTCGAATGAAATTGGATATAATCCTTTTTGGCATTTGATGACAAATTATAAAAAATAACACTTTTTTTGGAAATAACTATTTTTTGTAGTTGTGAACTCAAAAAAACGCTCTTACCCAGCAAAAAAAGAGCTTCCAAAGAAACGAAAAAGAAGTAGAATGTACTCCATGTAAGTACTGAAATTCACCTGAAGAAGTGATGATTTTAACACATGCTTGTCATAGGAATGATGTCCTTTTTATTTGATCCGAAATTCACTTCATCTAAAGCAGGCGCGGATGCAAGGGGTGGGAAATAGGGAAATATAGTTAACTTAAAAAAATCATCTAGTGTTACTTTTGAAGTGGTGATAAATGTTATTCTTTTGTAAGTATTTCGTTTTATATATGCTAGGTAATACAGAAAAATGTAAAAATAATCTTGGACACCGGTGTCCCGTATACGTGAAAGAGTTAAGGAATGCACAACAGACGCAATAGTATTATATTATTAAATGTCTTTCTTCAGATTTGATGTACATATGAGTATGAGTATTAATATCAAATTTCAAATAAATATTAGTCATACGCCACAGTATTCCGTATAAGTGAAAGAGTTAAGGAATGTACAACAGGAGCAATAGTATTATTTTATTAGATGTATTTCTTCTGATTTAATGTACATAATCCCTTTAAACTAACTAACTTAATATTATTATGTAGTTATTAGGTGAACACGTATGAGTATTAAATTAAAATTTTAAATAAATATTAGTCATACGTCACAGTATTCCATACGAAATAATTTCTCCAATAGACCTTTTAATCTGTTTTTTTAATGTTTATTACAATTGTTAGAAATAAATGAAACTTTAAATACAAATTTAGATTTACTTAACCTTTTATTAAAAAAACTTTTGTTACATTATAACCTTTCACAGGAATACAAACATATATTTAATGATTAAGAAATAATTCTACAAAATGCTTTCATTACCCATCTTAGGCATACACATACAATTTTTTTTTTCTCAAAATACACATTACTTCATTTTTATATAAATCCCAGCTTAGTTTTTTCAGACTTACAGACGAATTGTAATAAAATGTTTTATTTAATATGTCGAGTTATTCTGTTTTTTATGATTTTCTTTTTCTAACATTCTAGAAATTGAATTCATATTTTTTAATGCTTATTTTTCATAAGAGAGTTATTATTTTTTTCTTAGGATCACAGTGTATTGCTGTTATAAATAAATAGTCTTAAGTTCTGTCATCATATGTAGAGTTGTAAATCTAAAAACTCCATCTTATGACTTTTATTACTCAAACACACTTACTGTAATAAAAACTCTTCTACTTACATACACATACTTATTTAATATTTAACTTACCTCCTTTGCATGAGGAAATTGCTTTCCTGTTAACTTTTTTTATTTTCTTTTTTGTTTCCTATTCTTGTTTTTTTTTCGTTCCTCCTATGCCAACATTTCTTTTACATCCGTTTTATAACTGTTAGAGAGGTTGTGTAAGGCTCATATGTGTTTGCTACTGGTACTAACATTATTACTATTACAGTCTCAGTTTTTATATTGTATATGTGTGTGGTAGCTTTTTTATTCAAGGAGTTTATTGAAACAAACTGTAACAACTTTTAAGACTTCATAAATTTAATTCATATTATAAAAATTGCACTGATTGTATTTTAGAAAAAGGCTTCTCAGTAGTAAATAGAATAAATAATGTATTGTATAGTCGTAGTTTAGATTAGTTTTATTTTTTATGTTGAAAGAAAAAACATTCACTTTTTTGGTATATATTTATATATGTACATATGTATGTAGTTGTTTTTATTAATTTTTATTGGAAATATTAACACTTTATATTTATTTTAAAGATATCTTGATATCTTTGAGGACATCTCATATCAGTAAAAGTATTGAGATGCTTTAAATGTAGAATATCTAGTTTGAAAAGAAATTATGTATACACTCTTTTTTTTAAATTTATTGAAAAAAAGAGGACTTTTTAACGAAAAATTATCGCTCACATAAGGATTCTATAGAAAATATGTTGATTTTCTTAATATTTTATAGAAAAATTGTCACTCTTTCTGATTATTAATAGAAAATTAATCAATTTCTTGGGTGTTTGAAAGAAAAGTTTTCGTTCCCTTTGAAAAATATTTATTTTGCAGAAACTGTTCGCTCTCTTTAAAATAATTAAATATGTCACTCTCTTTCTACAGGAAATGTGACGTACTCTTTAATTTTTGTCGACCATTAGCTCTCTTTGTTTTCTACAATATATCTTTAACTCTCTTTAATTTTCTGTTGGATTTTCTATTTTTTTATTATTTTTCTATAGAACATTTTTCGCTTTTGTTAATTTTCCACAGAAAATGTGTACTTTTTTTATTTCAAAAGAAGATTTTTTGATTTTGATTTAATTTTTTCAATAAAAACTTTTGCTCTCTTTTATTTTATATAGAGACCTGTTTGCTCTCTTTCATTTTTTATAGAGACCTGTTTGCTCTCTTTTATTTTTTATAGAAAAATTTTTGCTCTCTTTTATTTTATGTGAAAGTTTTTCGCTCTCGAAGTCTTTTCGAACTCTTTATCTTTCTATAGAAAATTTTTAGCTTTCTTTAATTATCTACAGACATTTTTCCCTCTTTTTCTATAGAAAAATATGTGGCCTTTGGTTTAATGGTTAGTGTTCTAACTAACTAACTAACTAACTAACTAACTAACTAACTAACTAACTAACTAACTAATTAACTATATAACTATATAACTTACTAACTAATTAACTACAGAAAAATGTTCACTCTCTTTAACTCTCTACATAAAATTTTTCACTCTCTTTAATTTTCTATAGAAAATTTTTGTTCTCTTGAAGTGTTCTATTGAAAATTAATTGCGCTCTTTAATTTTCTGTAGAAAATCTTCGCTTTCTTCAGTTTCTATAATTATTGTTTTGCTCTCTTCAATGTTCAAAAAAAAAATTGTTGCTGTCTTAAGTTTTCTATATAAAATTTTTTCAATTTTCTAAAAAATATTTTTCTTTCTCTTTTTTGGCATCGACCTTTTTTAATCTCTTTACATTAGAGATGTTTTTTGATGACTATAGATAATTTTCCACAGAAAACTTTTCGCTCTCTTTTATTTTCTATAGAAAATATTTTGGTCTCTTTTAATTTCCATATAACATTTTTGGATCTCTTAAATTGTATATGTAATCTTCTTTTCATTTTCTATAGAACGGTTTTCGTTAACTTAACTTTTCTCTAGAATATATTTTGGACTTTTAAATTTATTTACGGAAAATTTTACGCATTCTTTAACTTTCTTCAGAAATGTTCACTGTCTGCAATTTTCCACAAAACATGTTTTGATCCCATTAAGTTTTACAGAAAAAGCTACTTTATAAAATGATCAACAAAATTTTGCTCAGTGCTTCTTTTTATCTTCAGACATCGCGGTGTAGAGATTTCTATACAACGACCACAAAAAAAAACAAGATTCCAGCATACATTTTGATTTTAAGATTCTAAACTCTTCAGCAAAATAAAAACACGATTCAACATTTTAATCTTTTCTTTTATAACAATTTTGTATCATTTCGTTGTAGTTGTTATTTTTGGCTGCTGTTTTTTTTTCCCTTTTCTTTATTGTTTCCATGAAGTACACAAAAAGTCCTTTCCCCCAGCACTAATAAATTCATTTAAAAAAATTTTATTTTACTAGTGTGTGTTTGTGAGTATTTGTATTTATTTTTGGTTTGTATTTGTGTTTTTGTTTGTTTATCACTTTTGATCTTAATTCTTTTTGGCAATTTGTTAGCTGTTTTATTGCTGCAGTGTGTTGTTTATACGGTTTGAAATGGGTTAAATATAGAAAACATTCACTAGAGAGGGAGCCGTTTTTTCATGTTTATATTTTTGTTTTATTTCTTCATTTATTTGGTGTGTTGCCATCACATTAATACGATATAAAAATCTTTTATTTCTCTCTTGTTATATTCCCTAACCCTCCGTTTGTGTATTGGTATGTGTTTTTTTTTTTTTTTTTTTTTGAAAGAGCAGCGTGACTTCCGTTTTAAGTGTTTATCAACAAGATAATTTGTCACAGTTATTGCCAATGAATGTAAAAAGGGCCAACAGTTTTATACACTCAAATACGCTCATATTCGTAAACATTTATTTAGTTTTATAATAACATTTTTTATTATATTTATATCTTAATAATGGTTTAAATTTAAACGATATTTTCCCCATTTCCCTCACTTATCATCGTCCGGGAGTTTAAAATTATTTTTAAAATATTTTTATGACAATAATTTATTTATAGTTTAGAGGCTTAAAGTAATTGTTTGTAGTGATACTGATCTTTAGATGTGGCAGTTGCCAAGGATTTGTTACTCTTTTGGAAATGTTTTAACAATTTTTGGCACCTTTTGCTTGGCAATGGAATTATTATATAAATATTATTGCTCAATAATATGTATCAAGTAAAATATAACTTTCTTTTAATTTGCAATAAAAAAGAATTATAATAAAATTAATAAATTTTCCTCTGCTTAGGTAAGTTGGTAGTTTTATAGTCCGTCAGACCTGAGGACTGAGATTTCTATTCAAACTAACAAATTTCTTTAGAAAAGTATTTGCTTTCTTTAACTTGTATAGCTCTCTTTGCTTACGAATCTTCTTTAAAAAATTATTTGTTCTCTTTAATTTTCTATAGAAAAATTTTCGCTCTATTTATTTTTTCTTTATAGTCTTTAGAGAACAAATTATTCTTTCATTTTCTTTAATCTATAGAAGATTTTCCTCTATTTTATTTTCTATGGTTTTCATTCCTTTATGTTTATATTTAAAATTAGAGAGAGCAAAAACTTTCTGTCTTTTTGAATATCCGTTTTTCTATAGAAGATTTTCCTCTATTTTATTTTTCTATAGTTTTCATTCCATTATGTTTATATTTAAAATTAGAGAGAGCAAAAACTTTCTGTCTTATTGATTATCTGTTTTTCTCTCTATTTTTCTATAGAAAAAGTTTCTCTTTTTAATTTTATAGAGAAAATGTTTGAAATATTTGCTCCATATAGAAAATTATTCGATCTGTTTTCTTTTCAATAGAAATTTTTCGCTTTATTTAATTTCAATATTTTATTAAAAAAATTTGATATTTCTATAGACAATTTTCGCTCTCTTTAAATTCATATATAGAATTTCATTAATTTTCTAAGTAAACTTTTTGCTCTTTTTATTTTTTTCTTCGGAAAATATAAAATATTAAACTCTCTTCTCTATAGGAAATTTTAAACTTTCTTTAATGTTTCACTCTTTTTTTAGACAATTATTTAGTCACTTTTATTTTCAATATAAATTTTTCACTCTGTTTCTTTAAGTTCCTATAGAAAATTGTTCGCTCTCTTAAATTTCTCTTTCGCTCTCATTTTTCTCATTTTTTCTTTTGTATATAGAAAGAGGAAAGGATCAAAAAGTAAATAAGTGGAATTTACCAGCTAAATTTAATAAAATTTAAAATATAATTGTGAATTGTATCCTGTTTTCAATATTTGTCTCCTTCACTACAACTTCTTTTGTCACCCACTAGTATGTGCAGACAAGACACTACTCTTGTTCTAATGAGTATTGTGTGACATAAAGATAAAATGTTATCAAAATGATAATGTTGTCGTATTTGTTTTTGTCACTGTTTTTTTTTCACTTTTAACTCCTTTACTCAGTTGGCCCATATATTTCTGCAGTTGGCTGCTAAAGTGTTAGTGTAATATCTATCTATCTGTCTATCTATTTGTCTATTTGTATGTATGATTTTCTACTTAACTAACGTGTCATGATAGAAACGTGACTAAAATTCTTAAGAAATCTTATCTTAACTCTTTGCTCGTTTAC
The DNA here is from genome assembly GCF_022045245.1 of Lucilia cuprina. Lineage (NCBI taxonomy): Eukaryota > Metazoa > Arthropoda > Insecta > Diptera > Calliphoridae > Lucilia > Lucilia cuprina. Next base: position 45,288,543 of record NC_060951.1, on the reverse strand, counting down.
GACAATAAATATAAAATACAATGCAGAACGAATGAGAGGAAATCTAAAGACAAAAAAAAACAAATAATAAAACCTTTACATGGTAACAACTCCTGGTGAACTTTTGCTTATTTGTCTCTATGAAGACAACAATCAAACACCTACTTATTTAAGACACGTTCAACACATTATAACCTCTTTGTATGTGTTTCTGTTATTTATGTGTGGGTGTGTGTATATTTAACTTGTTGTAAACTAAATAAAAAGGACTCTATATCTTCTACATCTAACTGTACTTGTGATATTATTAAAACATTTATAAATATAATGACACTTCAATTATATTTAACAGCTCAAAGATTTAAAAAACAAAAAGTGAGAGAATAGCAGATAAAAATGAACCACAAAAAATATTTAAAATAATAAAAATGACAATAAAACATTTGATTTATAATCATAATAGAAAGTTGTTTAAAATTTTTTTTCAATATTTATTTTTTTAATATTATAGTTTATTTTTATTTTTTTTTCTTATAAACTTTCAATTATAAATTATAATTTTATATTAAATTTGTGGAATTTATGGTTTTATTATTTTAATTTTATGGTTTTTAAATTTCTTACAGTCTGTTAAGTTTTCTTTTTTTAATTTTACACAAATTTTAATTTCATGACCATTATGTATGTATGTGTTTGGTCTAAAGTTTTTAATATGTATTTTACTCTTTCTTGTTTTCCAATTTCAACTTAAAATAAACAATAATTTGTTGGTAAAATCATTCAACCACATATATTTATTTGTAAGTGTGTATTTTTTTATAATAAATATTAAATAAATCATATTAAACCGTAAAGTTTGTATGTGTTTACAAATTGTATACATACGTATGTCGATTGCATATGTATGTTTATTAATTTGTATACAAAAGAACATGCAATCTTACTTACACATTTTAATGAAATTCTCAACATTCGTTAATTTAACCAATATTTTGTTAAATATAGTAGAGAGATACGGATTAAAAGGGTGCTTTAATTTTCTTAACTATGCCTTGGTAGGGATTTTAATACGAGTCATAATATTGTCGCCCGATTATTTAGAAATTTCGTCTCCTTAACTTAATTTCTTAAAATATTCCAACTTTGACAAAAGCTTTGCAATGGCGGTGATAGTATTTCAGAGTTTCACTATCCTCCCCTCGAGCTCTACATTTATCCGTAGTGTGCTCGTAGTCCAGTCGGAATATGTACCTTAAGACTAACCCTAGATTTTCTATCAATGAGAAGACTTACACTTCTTACACTATGCAGTTGACCACTGGTCACGAATATTTTACTCTCTTTTGTCAACGTCAGTTCTAAATGTTTTTTTGCAAACAATTTTTGTTCAATAACTACCAATTACTTTTAGTTTTTATCTTTTACATTTAAAAGAAAAATTTCCCTAATATCAGAGTACTTACCTTACATTTTAGTTTTCCATACGTGGTTCATAAAAAAATACAGTTTTTTTCCATTTGTAAGTTGAAACCACAAAAATTGTCGCTTAATATAACACATAAAATGGTTATTTACCACAATTGAAAAAAATGCTCACATTTAACAGTCTATTTAAAAAATGCAAATATTAGTAAGGCATCCAAAAACGTCCAATCAACATTTGGAAAATTATCTCCTTTTAAAAGTAATCTATAAGTTCAATAGTAGTTTTGGCTGTGTTTAACAGATTTGTGTATTACAATAGTTTCACCTCATATCAACATTTTTTAAGTACATATACATACATATATACATACAAAACGTAGCAATGTTTATGGCTCAGTATTAAATGGACCGCCTTAACCCATCTTCATACATACATGTACAGAATCACACAATTACAAACCGAGAACAATAAAATTAAAATCACTTGACTTGTTTTATAAAGAGTCAACTCTAACCCACTTAAGGTCAACGCAGAAAGTACAGAAACAAGTGAAACTGAAGACTATAATCTAGACTATAGACTAGACTATAGACAAGACTATAGACAAGACTATAGACTAGACTAGACTATAGACTAGACTATAGACTAGACTAGACTATAGACTAGACTATAGACTAGACTATAGACTAGACTATAGACTAGACTATAGACTAGACTATAGACTAGACTATAGACTAGACTATAGACTAGACTATAGACTAGACTATAGACTAGACTATAGACTAGACTATAGACTAGACTATAGAAATTGTGAAAAAATATTGGATTTAAAACAAAAGATGGAGAGTTCTCACTTAGAATCAGGCATAGTTCCATATTTTCTCTCTTAATTAAATACTTTGCCACAAATCTTTTTAAAAAATATTATTTTAAGTTTTTATTTTAAAAAAATTAGTAACACACTAACGTCCTCAAAGGGTTAACATTTCAACAACTACTACTAACAAAAGAACGTGTTTTAACAATAATAATTTGTTTTATAACATCTTTTCTTGGCTTCTTTCTACACATGCATACATTCGTATATACATATGTGTGTGCTAAATCTCCTACTACAACCAGTTGCCAGTTAGTTACAAAAATATTACAGTTTAACTTGGTTAAAAAAGTATAAAAAAGAATATAATTTTTCTATATAGAGAAATTTGCGATTGCTAGCAAAATGTTAATATTTGGTGGTTATAATTCCACCACATATATGGGTGCTGGCAGAAACGCATGTGGTAAGAGTGACATGACAAGTGTTATTTGTAATTTTTATGTGGCTAGACGCATAAATATTCTGACTTTTTGCGAACAAAATTACAGAACAAAATGTGAACGGTAGAATAAAAATGAAAAAAAAACGAAAGTTAAGCCTTGCGGGCATGGCAAAGAACATGTCATGTTTATAAATTTTGTGGGAGTTTAAACTACACGTGGGAACGGGGATTTTGCAAACCAGAAAACTGCTTAAAATTTATTTTTCGGAATTAATTCCAAGTCATGTTTATGTCTTGTTTTATCATAGAGAAAGAGATTTTCTTTCTGGAAAATTTAATGAACTTGAAGAAAAATGAATATAAACAGTTTTTATGAAACATATAAATTTTAAGGAATAACAAAAGAATTTTAAATACAACTTTATTTACTTAGTTGAAAAGGAATGTATTAAATTAATTTATTAACTTTAAAACTTATTAAGTTTCCTGCATTTAAAATAATTCAATAATTATATTTTATTATTTTTTTCGTTGTACAATTTAACACATTTGTCAGTGAAATGGGAAACAAAAATGTTGAAATATCTTAATTACTTTTATATTTTAAAAATTGCGTCTTCATATAATTTGTTTTTATTCGTTTTGTCTTGTACAAATGTATGACTTTAAAAACATAATTAACTGGAACGGAAATAATTTTTCAACTTCCGTCATTTACTCACTTAAGTGTTACCAAACAACTACTACAACCAATACACACACATCGACATATATATCCTACAAGAACTCACTCTCTGTGTTAGTTATGTCAGTGCCATTGAGCGCCCAACGGTATTCTGAAAGTCATCATATACTTTTGGAAAAATATTATTAACGGACAAGTCCAGACTCTTATCAATAGACTATACATTAGACTACCCCATAGACTAAGCATTAGACTAGCCCATACTCTAAGCATTAGAATAGTCCTTAGACTAGGAAATTAAATAGTTAGTCTATAACTATTCCGCATAATATTCAAAAGACTACTTACCGATTAGTCAATATAGACTAGTGAAGAGATATCGCACGATATTCTGCCCGAACTACAGGGTAAAGGCTGAAAACCGAACACACACACACACGCTGAAAGAACCGAAGAAACTGTAATGAATTATAAAAGGCAAAAATGATAAGTTTATCTGCTCATTCACCTACTGACATTCAACATGACAATCAACGTCATAAAATGTAAGTGAGACATTTATTCATTGCTTTAGATACAGTTGTCTTAATGTTGTTTTTCTTGTTGCTTTTTTATATTTCCTCGAAATCTGCTAAAGCAGAAGGCGGAGGTGGGTTTGGTTAACTACATCTTGGCTTTTGTTTTAATTTTAAAGATTTTTCACTTGTTTGTTGCCAACACAAATACATATACAATTAATTTTTACCATTGCTACTGATGATATTTTAAATTTCTTTCTTGATTTTAGCCCCCAGCTCTACTTCAACTTCATACTTCCTGACTTCCCTTATGTACAATTAAATTCTTTCCTGGATTATTATTTAATTAAAGTAATGAACGTCAGTTAAAACCGAGTAGGAATAAAGGAAGTAAGTAAAATAATAAAAGATATAAAAAACGGCGTGGTTCTTGTGAGGAAAAATATTGGGCATTAGCGTTATAGCCGCCAACACACACAAAAGCATTTGTGTCATTATACTAAAATCTTTTGTAAGCAAAAGAAAAAAATAGTATAGTATATTTAAAGGGTGTGTTAAAAAAAATATGCAGCTAGTAAAATCGCTTACATGGTGGATCCAATACTTTCGGATTTTTTAATTGTTGAGATTATAGATTGATCAGAAGTTTAGTGCATGGTCAGTGGATTCAGTGGATCTACAGTGATTAATTTCTAACGCTCTTATTCACAAACAAAATTTTTATTTTATAAACGGTTTATAAATTAGATTTTGTATGACAAACTTGTTTCTAAAGACTATAGACTAGTCTATAGTCAAGTCTATAGACTTATCTATAGACAAGACTATATATATAGACAAGATTAAAGACTTACCTATAGTCAAGACCATAGACTTATCTACAGTCAAGAGTATAGACTTATCTATAGTCAAGATTAAGGACTTATCTATAGTCAAGACCATACACTAATCTATTGTCAAAACTTTAGAATAATCTATAGAAAAGACTATAGAATAATATATAGTCAAGACTATAGACTAATCTATAGTCCAGACTGTAGACTAATATATAGTCAAGACGTATCTATAGTCAAGACTATAGTCTTATCTATAGTCAAGACTATAGGCTTATATATAGTCAAGACTATAGACTTATCTATAGTCAAGACTATAGACTAATCTATAGTCAAGACTATAGACTTATCTATAGTCAAGACCATACACTAATCTATTGTCAAAACTTTAGAATAATCTAATCTAAACTTTAGAATAATCTATAGAAAAGACTATAGAATAATCTATAGTCAAGACTATAGACTAATCTATAGTCCAGACTATAGACTAATCTATAGTCAAGACTTATCTATAGTCTTGATTATAGACTAGTCTATAGTCAAGACTTATCTATAGTCAATACTATAGTCTTATCTATAGTCAAGACTATAGGGTTATCTATAGTCAAGACTATAGACTTATCTATAGTCAAGACTAAAGACTTATCTATAATCAAGACTATAGACTAATCTGTAGTTAAGTCTAAAAACAAATATATAATCAAAAAGTGATTTATAGTCATGACTATAGACTGATCTATAGTCAAGACTATGGTCAATACTATAGATTAATCTTGATGCATACCAATATATAAAAAAAATATCTAGGGTAATTTTCAAGGTATTCTTAGTCCAAATCAATACTATAGACTAATCTTTATTTAAGATTAAAAAACTGATGTATAGTCAAAACTTTAGAATGATCTCTAGTCAAGACTATGGTCGATATTATAAATTTATCTTGATGTATGACGATAAATGGAAAAATCTCGAATGTCATTTTCAAGATATTCTCAATACTAATCCAATCTTTTGAATAAAACTTTGTTTGGTAAATACTATTTCACAAATACTTCTTAAAACTTGAGGAATTAAGGGAAACTGTCCCTAATTGTTACACCCTTTCATTAGTTTATTTTGCTATAATGATACTATAGATAATGAAACTGATGACGATGACTATGATGATGCCGCTGAATGTTCGGTGGTGATGATGGGCATGACTTTTAACAATCTCATTCTTACTACTAATGATATTCTTGATTGTTTCTGTCATTTGCTTCTTTGTTTTTTTATTTTACCACTTTACAGACTTTCAAAACTATGTTTGTCTCTTGTTGTATATTTAATTTTTATTCTTTCAACTGACTTTGAAATTTATAACAAAGATTTCAAACAATTTTTTTTTTTGTTCTTTATAAAGAAATTGAGATATTCACTTTAAGTGAATGTATGTGTGTAAGTTTCTATGTCTAAATAAAACTAGTACGTTGTGTGTACCCAGTGATTTATTATGACAATTTGTTTAATGACAGGCATAAATTTTAGATTTTTCAGAAAATGTTTTTTTTTGTTGCTTTTTGTCTTTATTTGGCAAAAATCTATTCTAAATGATTACAGTTGTCATGGTTTTTGTGCTTTTTATTGTTCTTAAGAAAAAAAAGGGTTGTTTTTTCTGGTTTGTAGGTAAAATAAATTTTTAATGACAATCGTTAAGAATAGATTTGCCTTGAAATATTAAGCAATTAAAAGTAAAATGTAGGTTGCATTTTTGTTTGGATTGTGACAAAAAATAAACATTTATAAAATAAGTATATTTTTATTTTTACAACAAAACTATATTTTATATAAAAGTGTAATTAAACATTTGCGTTTTTACGATAATTCTTTAAAATACGTTAATTTGTACAATAAGTTAGTAACATGCTCATTTGTTTTTCAATATTAAACTATACATTTTTAAATAGTTTGTTATGATTTATTGAAATGCGTAACTTATATGATTAAATACTTTTCTTAAAATCGTTTCATTTTCAAACAAAATAAAATGCTTTACCATAAAATTTTACATTTTCATTTCTTAGCTACCAAAAAAAAAACATTCTTAAAAAAACTTCAACCAGAACTAATTTTTTGCTAAATAAAGATACACAACATGTCAAAAACAGAATAAAAACCCCCAATATTGAAAATAAGAAAAATTACGACGAAAAAAACTGTCTATAAGATAAAAGAAACCCCAAGATTATTTGTTTTGCACCAAAACTAAACATTCTTTTACAACCGTAACCCCTCTCCACATTCACAAAGAAAACTTAATAAAAGTAAAGTCGGTAAAATGCGACTGTTCAATAAAATAAATTTTTGGCTAGTGATTTGCCAGAAGAATGTTCTACAAACCGATCTACAAACTAGATTTTGATTAGCCTATAATTTGGATTATAGTTCAATATATTGACTGGGCTATATATCAAATCGTTGTCTGATCAAGCGCAATTTATAGTGTGGACCATAGATCAGCATATTGTCTGGATTACAGATCATTCTATGTTTTTGATAGAGGTAACATTATAGTTTGAGCAATAGGTCAGCATATAGTATGGTCTACAGCTCAGTATGTTATCCCGACTAAATATCAGTCTATAATCTGGACCATAAATCAGACTATTGTCTGGGTTATAGATTAAACTTGGTCTGGACGAGAGATCAGTCTGTAGTGTGGACTGTAGATCGGTTTATAGTCTGGATTATAGATCAATCTATAGTCTGTCTTATATATCAGTCTGGACTATAGATATAGTATAGTCTGGTCTATAGATATGTCTATAGTCTGGACTATATATATGTCTATAGTCTGGACTATATATATGTCTATAGTCTGGACTATAGATATAGTATAGCCTGGACTATAGATATGTCTATAGTCTGGACTAGAGATATAGTATAGTCTGAACTATACATATGTCTATAGTCTGGACTATAGATATGTCTATAGTCTGGACTATAGATATAGTATAGTCTGGACTATAGATATAGTATAGTCTGGACTAAAGATATGTCTATAGTCTGGACTATAGATCTATCTATAGTTTGTCTACAGTCTGAACTATAGATCTATCTATAGCCTGTCTACAGTCTGGACGATAGATCTGTCTATAGTCTGGACTATAGATCTGTCTATAGTCTGGACTATAGACCTGTCTATAGTCTGGAGTATAGTTCTGTCTATAGTCTGGACTATAGATATGTCTATAGTCTGGACTATAGATATGTCTATAGTCTGGACTATAGATATGTCTATAGTCCGGGCTATAGATATGTCTATAGATCACTCTATATTAGTTATTGAATCTGAGTGAGATAAAGATTTGCTGGTGGTGCGTAGGGTACAAAAAGGACATTCTTGAGGTAGAATGAATATACAGAAAGAAAAAAACTAACCCATCAAACTCACTAAAAACCAAGAAAAAATCATTATTGTTTGAATAAAAATAGAGTGATGAAGAAAGTAAAAATTTATACGGAAAAAATAAATAAAAGAGAAAAACAGTAAAAACTATACAATATGGCTAAATTTCTGTGAAAAGGAACGCAACATTAACTCTACTAAACTGTATTGAACCGCACGGAACTAAAACGTAAAAATAAATGTTAATGTATGTTAGTATGAGTGTTTTGAATGTTTTCTCGAACGTTGTGAATTTAGTGAATGTTATTGATGTTTTCTTTTGCTGTTTTTTCGTGTGTCCTGTTGTTTATGCGTCTACTACCGTGGTTTTAAAACCGATGTTCTCGCAAAAAAAAAAAACTGACTAACAACCGGCTATAAGACTGACTGTCTGAAATGAACAAAATGTATTCTGAGAATTGTAAACAAAAAAGTGGGGGAAATATAAAATAAACAAGGATGTGGGTTGGAAGTTTTTTCTAAAGCATCTTTTTCTACACATTCTTATAGATTGTAGTACATATTAAATAAAACAAGAACAACAAAAATGTAGTATGTATATAAAAGACCACCAACTAACAACAATTTTTATCAACCATAACAGTTATATCGAATGTTGTCCCAACCAATACAGTCGATTTTTTTTTTCGCTCGTTTTCTTTTTTTATGGCAGACACAGTGGGCAGTAAAATATAAGTTTTAGATTTTACATCTTGACTATAAATCTTTACATAGTCTTGTCTATAGAGGTTTCTATAGTCTTAATTAATTAAGTTTTTACTATAGATTAATTTATATACTTGACTATTTATTGATCAATCCATTTATAGTTTTAGCTATAGATCAGTCGAAGTATTGTCCCGAATATAGATCAATATATAGCCCTCAGTATAGATCAGTCGATAGTCTTGACTATTCATCAGCTTATAAACATGACTAAAGATCAGTATATACTATTGACAATAGTTCAGTCCGTAGTAACTATAGATCTGTACATAGTCTTGACTATAATTCAGTTTTTCATCTTGTTTTTAGACCAGTCTTGGCTATAGTCTAGTCATTTCAGTCTAGACTATAGATTAGCTATGCTTTAACAATTCCTTGTTTTAATCCCACAGTTTAATATAAATTTATGTTACACTGTGTATTAGTATTCACTCCCTCCTTAAATTACGTCTTATTATTTCCTGCTGTTTAATATTGTATTATATTCTTAATTTTTTTACTAACATTTTATAAATTTTCCAAAGTTTTCGTCACTCTACTAAGAACAAAAAAAAAAAAAACAACAACGAAATATTTTTATTTTCAGTTATAAGAAAAAGGGAAAAAAATATGGTCGTACTTGAAGGGTCTTAACAAGTCTTTTAATAAATACTCATACATAAAAACATACAGTTATTTTTTTACGACTTTAGCACATATATACAGATAAATAATCACACACATACATATACGACGATATTATGAGATAATCATTCGTTATGCTTTTCCTTTTTCCTGTTTCAAATACACATTGATATTTTCACTCCCCCTCCTTACTATCAAAAAAAAAAAAAAAAAGATTTCCCTTTTGTAGCCATCCTTCAAAATTATAATGATGACATACTACAAGTGGGTGACCCAACCAACCAAAAATCATTGTCAGCGTCGTCATCTCATCCTCATCGAGAAACGACCGCCATAAATTGTTGTGCGTTCAAAAATTGTGAATTCATGTCATTGTGCGTATTTGTATAAAATATTGTAAAAATATTTATGTTGTTATTATTTGTTGTTGTTATTTTGTACATACATAAATATTTAGTGCAAATATTATTTGTAATTTAAATTTTCAGTTGCTATGTGTGTTTTACAATGTTCAACCAAAATTATTGGATTTTGCCATAATTTCCGTTTGATTTAATTTTTTTTTTATAATAAAATAGTTTTTTTTTTTTTGTTGCTTCATGGTTTTTTTTTGGAGAATATTTTATGTTTAAATTTAAGGGCGGGTTTAACTAGGAAATTGCTAGCAATATTTTTATTCATATGAATTTATTGGTTTTAGAGGTTTTTGAATTTATTGTTTAGGAAAATATTTTGCAATATAAAGGTCGGTTGATTTTCTATTTTTAAAGATTAACAAATTATGTATAAAATAATTCTTTAAGATTTCAAAATTAACCGCAGATCTTAACAGATTTTTCGACATTCCAATGAAAAATTCCTATATGAATGATTCGTAAATTGATTCAAAATTAAACGCTTAAGATTATCATGATCCTTTTAAAGTTAATTTCAATATTTGTAAAAAAAAATGTTTCAGTAATTTGACGATGCAATGGAATTCTGGTTAACAAGACTATTACAGGCATAATTGCTACTGAAATATGTATTAAAAAATACTTTCTACCCCTAAAAGTATTTTCGCCTGCTTTCTCAATTGCTTAAGATTCCATTATTTCAACTCTATTATTTTCCAGTATAATCTTGCATTTATTACATCGAAGCAAAAAACCTTGTATCGTGTCGATAATTGCATGTCATTACATTGATCACTTTTTCATTGACAGCGGATTACATTAAAATTCTCTATTATTAAAATAATTAAACAAAATCACTTAGATATAAATAGTTAATTTACATTACAAAGTAATAATTTGCCAAAATTATATATATTAATAATTACAGTAACACTAAAATTTTCATAATTAAATTATTAATTTGTTTATCATCATAATTATTTAGACATGTTATAATTAAATAGGTATACACCTTTACACCTATACAAATTACAATGCACACATTCACACTTTCGAAACTCAAACAGTTTTACTGTCAATTTTGTTGCACCAAATGTATGTCTGTCTTTCTATCTATTATAAAATATTGAATTGCAAACCACATGAAAGTAATGAACATATAACATTTATAGACAATGAATAATATATAAATTGAATGTATGAATATGTATGTATGAATTTATTTATAATCAATCGCCCATAAACACAAACACACACAAAGAGGGCAAAATAATATAAGTATGTGTATATAATTATTGAATCAACAGTAATTAGTATTATTTAACAAAAACGCCATAAAATTAATTGAATTTTTCAATAATTCTGGCCAATAAAACAATAAAATATTTTTGTGTGTAAATTTAATAGGGTTGTTTCGTAAATGAGGTTTATAAATGAATTAGTAACAAGTATGAATGTATAGTCGGGCGTAGCCGACCATATGATACCCTACACCAGTCAGTATGTAAAAAATGGGGATAATTTAAAAAAATAAGCATTTGATTTGTTTTTTAACTTTATTTCGCAATATTTTTACTTTTTTTTGGCACAAAAAAAAATTTTTTACAAGAGGGCTCAAAGGAGAGTAAGGCAAATATGGCCCTATCCTTATAAATGTTGGTAGAGTCCTTTTCAATATTATTTATGAAGAATTTAAAAGTGTTATTAGTTTTTGTAAGTTAATTTTGACCTTTAAGTCATTTCCTGAAGGGGAGTTTGTATGGAGGCCAGGGTCAGATGAAGCCCGCTGATTACAAAAATCGGTAGTGTTATTTAAAGTTCTATAAAACTAAATTTTGTCGATTTTTGTTGACATAATAGACCATTTAAATTAATTATAAGCTCAAAGGCCCTATTTGGGGGGTACGGTTGTATGGGGCTAGTTGAAATAATGGACCGATTTTAACCATTTTCAATAGGCTTCGCCCAAAAAAAATCGTGTTTTCATCCAATTATCTTGAAAATTGCGCACAAGGTTTACATGAAGAGCCAGCCAGCCAGACGAACGGGCGGATGGACGGTCATAGCTTAATCGACTCAGAAAATGATTATAAGCCGATTGGTATACTTTAAAGTGGGTGTGGGACGAATATTTTTGTATGTAACAAACATCAGCATAAACCCAATATACCCTCCCCATTAAAGTGGGGTTTGTGGGTAAAGTGGTGAGGGTATATTGGGTTAGAGGGTAACTAACTAGCTAACTAACTAACTAAGTTACTTCCGGCCAGTGTTAGTGTTCTAGTCTGGTAGACTTGAGGATGTGGGTTCTATTCCGATCTGAGGCACTGGTTAAGGAGCGCACAATAAGCCTCATAGAGGCTAAGGTGTATTTTTTCGGAATTGATGTATATAAATACTACCTCTTTTCAAACTAACTAACTTATTACAAGCTTCGTTTCTTAGGGTATGCAGTAACATAGACGTATGTCAATATTTTAAGACAACTATGTGATATCAGCTGATAACACCTAAGTGGTGTTATCTGTAAATAAGGAAAACATTCCTTTGGTGACGAACGCTATTTTTGAAATTTCTAAATAAATTTTTATGATAATTCTTTTCAATTTTGTATACATATGTTATAAAACTATATATTCGAACAATTTTAAGTCAATTTTAAAGCATCACAGCTATACTAAATTTCCTTGTAATATAAAAATGCCATTCGTAAATTTTCTATCCGTATATAGAACCATACTAACTAATGACCTGAAAAGCTCCCCTTCTCAGCATATTCTTAATGTTTCACACAACAGCTCGAATTCATCAATATTTAAATTTATTTTTTAGAAAACTATTTAAATAAGTTTTGTTTAAATCCTGTAAACTTTTATGTAGTAATAGTACCCTAATGTATTTATGTGTGTTTTGTTGTTGTTTTTATTCTGTTCATTTGACTCCCTATGGTGACGATTATAATAGCGATAATGAATAAAAAATATTAAATATATAATGATTTATTTATGTAATAGAGATATTGTCACACATACATTTGTAGCGCTTCAATCAGTTTTGAAAGCTAAGTTTAAGTAAAAAAGTTAAGCAGTAATCTGGAAATACTATTCCCATTAATAAAAATATATACATAGATATTGGCATTATACAATCTTAGCTTGTATTCGATATTTCGTAAATTTTGTCACATAGTCTTCAAAATCAATTTCACTTGAATTCAAAGATTTTAATTTTGTTTTGCAATTTATATGCTCTGTTTTAGAACTATAGTTACTTTTTATTTCAGGTCATAAAAATCGTGATAAAGTTTTGCCCCAAAAACTTTATTAACTACAATTTCAACTTATATAAAGCAGCTCATATTCTTTTCGTCCTTAACAATCACTAATAATTCTACAAATGTACATATGTACTGATGTAATATAATTTACTCAAATAGGGATTAAAAGCTAGTGTTTATGTATTTGTGATGATAATATTACTATAATATAAACGTTATATATGTACATACGTTTAAACGCTATTATATAATAGTATTAATAATATGTTGGAAAGTTATTAATTATGTTGTACTAAATTCATGTTCATGTCAAATACATACATTAACTAAAAACAGACACAAACACATACATATGTATATATAGGCAGATGATCATAAATACTTGTTTACTTTCACATACAACATATGAAAACTAACTACTTATTTAAGATTTTAAAACAAAGATTCATAAACATATGATACTTATACTATTATATATTAATATACAAATACATACATATGCATGTTAATGTTTAAGGATTCTTACTCATACAGCTAAACCTAATAAGGGAACAAGTATTAATTTATTAATATTAAAGCTTTTGTATAAATGTGCGTAATTCAGTTTGTATTATATTTTATGCGTTTATGTATGTCTGTATGTGTATGAGTGTAATTATTTATGTATGCTTACATACGCAGTATATATAGAAGAATTGAAAATAAGGTGACTCCATTAATTGAAAACGATTTTAATTTTGAAATTTTAGAAATTGTTTAAAAAATTGAATATTTATACCCTACACCACTTTAGTGGGGAGGGTATAAGTATTGGGTTTGTGCTGATGTTTGTAACATACAAAAATATTCGTCCTATACCCACCTTAAAGTATACCAATCGGCTTAGAATCATTTTTTGAGTCGATTAAGCTATGTCCGTCCGTCTGGCTGGCTGGCTGTCCATGTAAACCTTGTGCGCAAGGTACAGGTCGCAATTTTAAGATAATTGGATGAAATTTGGCACACACGCTTCTTTTGGCCCAAGGACGAAGCCTATTGTAAATGGTTAACATCGGTCCATTATTTCGACTAGCCCCCATACAACCGTACCCCCCAAATAGGGCCTTTTGGCTTTTAATTAATTTAAATGAGCAATAATGTTAACAAAAGTCGACAAAACTTAGTTTTATAGAACTTTAAATGACACTACCGATTTTTGTAATGATCGGGCTTCATTTGACTCTATCCCCCATACAAACTCCCCTTCAGAAAATGACTTAAAGGTCAAAATTCACTTACAAACACTAATAACACTTTTAAATTCTACATAAATAATATTGAAAAAGACTTAACTCGCCCTACCAACATTTTTAAGGATAGGGCCATATTTTGCCCTACTCCCCTTTGAGCCCTCTTAAAAAATCTCTTTTTTTGCCAAAAAAAAGTAAAAATATTCCGAAATAAAGTTAAAAAAAACAAACCAAATGCTTTATTTTTTAAATATCATATGGTCGGCTACGCCCGACTATACATTCATACTTGTTTTTATATTTTGAATGAATTCTGAGCGCATTTCTTTTAAAAATTATATAATAAAAAATAGGGTTAGAAAATTATATTGTGGTAACTATGAAGCTTGCCATAAAGGTGAAGGGTCCATTTAAAATATATCAATATATATAATTGAGGGCCTACTGTATAATTTTTTGATTTATACAGAAATATTTGCAAGTAAAATAAAAATGTAACTAAACCAAACCATGAGCTGGCGGAATGAAATTTTTCTTTCCACTTAAACTGAAGCCTCCTTATTGTACATAAGTATTTATGTAATTATTATTATTGTGTCATAAAAGGAAACATTAATTTCGCTCTTTGTGCCTTTTACATTTTTTGTCTGTGTAAGTCGCAAGAAAAAAAAAAAACAATAAAAAGCCTATTTTTAATTAGTATAGTTGTTTTTATAGCCGTATATAAAGTTTATGTGTATGTTTATTTAATATTATTAAATTAATAAAAAGTAAATAAATAAATGTATATAAATAAAATGTATGTTAGTTACATTATATGAATGAAAACCTATGTGCACATATAATAACAGATATTTATTTACTATTGTTATGTTTATGACAGATAGAAACTTTTTTAGGAATAATACATATACATACTCATAAAATTTGAAGTTATAATGCCTTCATAAAAATTATTATCCTGCTTTGATAAGTTACAACTTTTTATTGGTCCTAATTAAAAAAACTTTGTTATATGTTGCAGTTAAGAAATGGTTGATGCGTAATTCTAATCATAACAAAACAAAACTCTTACATCGTATTAATGCCATATCAATTTCATAAATATATCTCGGATGATAAAAATAAATTATCGTTTGATATTACATAAGATTTAGTAAAATATTAACTAGTCTTCCGTAGAAGCTTCTTGATCGCTTTACGTGAGAATCGATCTTGAGGACATTATCAACAATACTAATGAATCTACACGCAGAGAAAAAACATGGTTAGGCATGGTTAGGACATCTATTCTATGTTTTTGTAACAATATTTTGTTGTCATAACCAAACAATTGTTATTTTTATTGAACTTCATCAATATTTTAGTTACTGAAAACATTTATATGTTTATGACAATTACAAATTTAAGAATGATTCTCTGAAAAATAATTATTTTTACAACAACAAAACAATGACAATTATTTAAACATATTATATTATTTAGAATCATTTAAACTATCAAATAACCATTGAATGGTAGGATTATACACGTTTATCCATATAATGTTTAATTAAGTAAAATACGTTTACTATTATAAATATTTTGGTATCGCCAATTTTCCATCAGTTGTATGGTTTATCCGTACTAGATCGGATTAAACAAATTGTTAAACAAACGCAGTGTTAAAATAATTGTGAAAAATAAATAATTAGGAAACAATAGAAATAAATCAATATAATAGTGCACATAAAGAATTAATAATTAAAAAAATTATATTGTGTTTATATTGGCATCATGTGTTTATGGGAATATCAGTGCTTGGAAGTTTTGTGTTTGTTTAAAAGAAAATTAAGAAACAATTACATTTTACGCCGAGCACATTAAATTAACCATATTTTGTTTAATATGTAACCATAACATTGTTACTTGGAGACATGTGACTACTTGTAACCATAATATGGTTACTTGAAACAATAATATGATTACTTGAAGCCATTATATGATTACATGAAACCATAATGTGGTTGCTTGAAACTACAATATGATGCTACAACATCACATAATGATTAATAAAACTATATTATGATGAAATATTTGGACTATATTTAATCATAATATGATAGATTATTATACTAATAATGATCATAATATGTTTTAACTTTAACCATAATTCTATCCATAATATGTTGCTCTTAGATTATGGTTACCACAACTATATTTTTTCTCTGCGTGTATGAGCAATACAGTATTGTTGTGAAATAACAAGCAACAACCTTTACTAACTTTACAACGTCCTGCTCGATATTTTTATCCTTTGATCCAGCTCAAGAAATGTTGTAGCCAAGAAACAAATTTTAAGTTCGAATTAGGTTAATTTTTAAAACTTAATGTCACTACATGCTTAAAAGGAAAATAGCCTGCGATATCCGTCGAAAGCACTTTTTTCCATTTTTCATCAAAAATTATCGATATTCGTGAAAATATCGATGAGAAAAAACAATAAAGTTTAGTTAATTAGCTAATTAGTTAGTTAGTTAGTTAGTTAGTTAGTAGATTATTTAGTTAGTTAGTTAATTAGTTACTTAGTTAGTTAATTAGTTACTTAGTTAGTTAGTTAGTTAGTTAGTTAGGCACAGTGTTGTACAAAATAAGGGGGAATTTTAGAAATTATGAAATATTAAAAAAATGTTAAAAAATATATTTCGTTACAAAAAAATATATAAATAAAACCATTATTATACCCTTCACCTTCGTGAGAAGGGTATATATAAGTTTGTCATTCCGTTTGTAATTTCTATAATATAATTTTCCGACCCTATAAAGTATATTCTTGATCCTTATAGATAGCGGAGTCGATTAAGCCATGCCCGTCTGTCTGTCTGTCTGTCTGTCTGTCTGTTGAAATCAGTTTTTAGAGGACCCGAATCTTCAATAATTCCATTATACATGCTTTCGAGAAGATCGCTATTTAAAATCAGCAAAATCGGTGTATGTTTGGAATCCAAACATACAAAAAATACACAGCAAAAAAATATTATTTGCATTTTTTGTTAAAATAAAATAATTTTCCCTTTTGTTTTGCAAATATATTTTTTAATGATTAGAAAAAAGTATTTAAAACGTTTTCAATTATATGAGAGTAGATTGTGAGTTATTGTACAATAATTTTTAGGCGAAAAATATAAGTTTGAATTTTAAAACTAACACAAATTTTTTCCAAGTGCTTTTTAAAACATTTTTTTTTTCGATAAACAAAAACAAAATCTACGTCTCGTCAATGTTTACCAGCAATGAATCAGAGGTCGAAGTCGATCGGCTTCGAGTCGGAGCTTAGCCGCCGCCGAACTATATTTAGTTGGTTGAGCCGCCGCCTTAACATTCGGCTTAAATCGACTCAAATGTTTTTAATGTTTTTATTAACTAGACTGTAAGATCAATTATGTTTAAAATACACTGTGGTGAAGGTATATAAGATTCGGCACAGCCAAATATAGCACTCTTACTTGTTTTAATTTTATTATGTTTACTTAAGTTTCGGTACATAGTACTTTTTTTTGATTAATTTATGTGTAGCCTATAAATGTCTGTTTATTGCAAAATTTAATTTATTAACTACAATTTCTCATAACATTTCTTCTACATTTCGTATTTCTAACATCAATTGTTAAATATTTTCTAACCAAACCACCCCTTGGCAAAATACATCAAAAAGCCTATAAATTGCTTAATACAAAACAACACTATCGAGCATATTTTTCCAGTAAACTGACAAATCACATTGATCATTTTGTCTTTGAAAGATAAATTACCATAACAATGATTTAATTTACTGCCAATTTTTGTTTGCCTTTATGTAAGGGGCAACATTGTTTGTAGCGAGACAGTCAGTTATCTTCATAAGGGGAATTTTTTTTTCTTTAAGTATTTATCTGCTTTATGTGTAAGTTCCTTGCTGTTAAATTAGTTACTTTAACCATAAAAAGGATTTTTATTAAACAGTATATTTGATTGGTCAAGTAGGTGCTTTTTTTGTTTTATTTTATTTAGGTTTGTCCTCTTGTCTCTTTTAATTTTTATGCATTTTATACGGTTGTTAATTAAAACGTTTTAGACAGATGACCAATAAAATACATCATTAATTATAAGAAATCTAAAAGGACAAGTATTTTATTAATTTTTTTTTGTTTTTGTAAAAAGAAAGTAAAATTTTACACACAATGAATCTAGAAAGACATACAGAGGACGTATGATAAATATTTATGTGGTGTTATGTTAATAAAAAATACTTATACGTCTTGTTGTCTGAAAATAAGATTTATGTTTTAAAGGGATAACTACTAAGCGTATGATTAATATTTTTAATTAAATTTATCAAACGCCAGAGTGGTTGATATTATAAGAACTTTTAACCGGAAAGAGGATTTTAAGAAATTATCAGATTTTTAGAATTACTAATTATTTAAATATTGATAAATGTTATTAAGCAACATTTTAAAGATTTAAGTATTCGTATTATATTTACAAATCTTTTTTAACAACTAGATAATTGATTCTTTTTGTAAATATTAATAATAATTTCGCTTACTGCTGTATTAAAAGATAACATGTACTTACTTTTCAATTACACATAACAGAACATTTATTTTTTTCTTACAAAATAATATAACTTCAACATTTTACATCTTCAATTTGCAAAAATATAAAAATAAACGCATTAATCTTGAAAAAAATTTAATGAATGCACTTTTTATGATGATATTTTTCTTATCTTCTTTTCTTCTTACATTAAAAACTCTACACGAATTATGCGTTTGTAAAGTAAATTCTTAAGAAAACCTTTTACGTACAAAATTGTATGTCTGTCGTCTGCCTTTTAATATTCATAACTCAGTTACTGATACAACTCACAAATGTACTTTATGACAAGAATGTAGATGACGACGACAATGCTGATGATGATGCTGATGATGACGATCATTATTATTATAATACTAGAGTATGAGCAGCAGGATAATATAAAATGAATAATATGGGCATTATGAAGGATGTTGACGTTTGTACTTATAGTTGGCTTTTTAGCACCAACAATGTACAACAAAACGAGGACAGAGAAGAACTAACACTCAAACATTGATATGAATTATAATGTGAATGTTAAAGTAAGGTTATAGAATGGTAACGAAATTATTTGTACTATAGTTTGAAAGAAATTGCTGATATGCAATGAGAAAAATTCATATTTTTTGACAATATTTTTATATATTTTAATATTTACAGAATACATATATATGTTTGTTATTTAAGACGGATTTTGTTCATTAAAAAAAACCACTCAGAGCTCAATTGATAAAATTTTTCAAGATTATCAGATTGTTAAAGATTATATTTCAACATAGATTATATTTTAATTTTGACCTTTTCTTTAGAAGCAAAGTGTATCCCAAAGAGAAAGAGGGAGTGTTCAATATTGATCGAAATAGCTAGTGGTTAAATGGGCTAACTTCTGAAGCCTTTCTTTGGAGTAGCTTTGTTGTCACAAAATTTAATATTTTTAAATTCCCATAGGACTCAAGTAAAGCTCACTCATGATTGCCATTTCTGTCATTTTTACATACTTAAAGTGGAATGATTGTTTCATAAGCTTCAGTGAGCAGTCTGTAGTGAGCAGACTAACAGAAATGGCAATCATTCCACTTTAAATAGCCAAACAACATGAAATCTCCTCAAAAGATCTTTTTTCTCCAATAGTTTAGACTGTATTGGTAGTAGTGTGCAAATCAATCAGTCTGGCTAATATCGTTATTCCCAAGAGATTACGGTAAATCTCCTTTAATAGATCTAATTATAAAAAAGGAAAATGCTTTGAAATCAGGTTTATTTTTCTTCGTGCACACACTTTAAGTCTCAACACTCAGTACAACGGAAAGAAACGTAAGTGTTCATAAGTCTATTTAAATCAAAATCACATACATATTCATTCTCAATTATCAATCGATTAAGTGTCAAAAAATGGACAATATGTAGGAAACACAAGTTCTTTTTTCGTATGAGTTTCACAATGTACACATTTAAAAGAATGTATTCATGAAATAACAATTATTTTTAAATAAAAATCAATAAAATATAAAAGTCTTTAACAGTTTTAATAAAATCATTTTAAAAATGTTCTCTATAACAAAATTTGAAATACAAAAATAAAACTAACCATGATTAAAGTCGTTCAAAACTCTGTGTGATATTTGCACATGAATATTTTGCATGTATAGATTATGATTGCAGATTAAATGTCTGTATGAAATAATGATAGAAACTCGGCAATCAGTAACAACAACACAAACAGTAACTCCACCACAATTACCAATAACACCCAGCTGTTTAAAGAGGAGTCAGTGATTTTTTTCTTTTAATTTCTAACTAACAGATAGAAAGCCAATTACTAGTATTGTCTCGAAGTAATCAACAGATAAAACAATTTTAAAATTTTCCAGCCCAGCTACCTCAAACTACAGGGCTGTATACTCAAACTCGTAAATCCATGAACATTTATAAATTGATAGCATTATATATATGTACAAGTATAAATTTAGGTATAAGTAAAATTATTGCTGTATAGAGTACTTTGTTATATGCAAATTTTGTACTAGATTCTAAAAGATTGTGTTGCAGTATAGTCAACTAGACTCGTGATAATATTTATTGACAGTTGCATTTACAATTTGGTTATTATGTATGAAAAGTCCTGCTACCAACGCATATCCGCACACACACACACACATACACACAACAGCAATAGGAGGAAATACAAAATGTTCACACATTTGTATAGAGGAACACGACTTAAATGGGTTTAGAAAGGTGTTGAATTAGTAAAGAAGGAAATAATAACAAAATTTTCACAATTTTTATGTAAATATCTTTGTAGTTAAGCATACATATACAGATATGAATGTAAGTTAGTCAAGGTAGAACTAGAAAGCTCATCAAATGTTTTATACAAGATTGCATGCTGAAATAAAAAAAGTGAGAAAATGTTAAAATATAGTACCAAAACTAAGCTGAACACTTGTTACTTTATTCTGGAAAACTAAAAATTTTGTATATGAGTTAGTGTGTGGGTGTGTGTGTGTGTGTGTTCCCTATCAATTTAGTATATTACTCTGTATGTCTAACCGTCCATTCAAACATTTGTCATAATCATACAAATTCTAATACTTCGCTTTTGTTCGAGAATATCCTTTATGGTTATATGAGTACAAATGTATAAGTGCGAGGTACATCCCTTTTGGAAATATTATTCTAACCTAAAATATGTCTTAATTAAGTTGTTTATATAATTGATTTTTTTTAACACAAATGACTTAGTTATTATTAATTTTCTTTTGTAGAAAAAGCTTTATTTTCCTTTTTGTAAAGTTCATGAGCTTTTATGAGTATGATATCTTTGATAAATTTCTTACTGGGTGCGTTATTCATATTGCCGTATATATATCAACTGTACAGCTGCCAGTCAACTAGTGTCAATTTATATCCGATTTAACTGTAATTTGCATTTTGTGATGACTATTTTTTCAGTCATATTTGATTGTACATAGACGTGTGTATTTGCGCATGAAAAAAAGTCCAATAACATTGAAGTACAAATAACACTGCAAGAAAAGTGGATATAATTTGATAACAACTGAAAGTTCCATAGCAATTTTTGGACCTGTTCTCTTACCTTTTACTCTTAGTTCTTATTATCTAATTCGTACGAGAATGTACTGAATGGAGAATTTTCACATTATATGTGTAAAACTATATGAACTTACAAATCTTGGTTCACGTAACAAACCACTGGGTTAATTCCAGAAATAATACAGAATCCTGGAGTATACCGAGTTCCTGGTATATTTGGCTATATGTTTATCTAAATCTCCTAATCTGTCAAAACGTTTCAACAACATGATTTTTTTTAACTATTTTGATTAACGTACTTTTTTCTAAGTGTTTATTAACAATTTATGATTTTAGCGCTTGTTACAGTGGGTATTAAAACCCAACACCTACACAACGTACTCATCGGATAATATTACTCATTATTAGTAAACTTACTGGTGTGTTTTCTGTCAGGGACTTTTTTATGTAAATCATACACAGTAGGACTGCCAAAAGGGCTCTTTTGTCATAGGCCTTTTAACCCTTTCAGGCACAAAACTAAACCGCTGGACTTTTTATAAATATGACATCAGCACACATTTTATTTGCACGTTTATCGATCATTTTTGAATTAAAATGTGTTTTCAAAGGATTTTAGCATGAAGTGACATCAAATTCTAAAAAATAACGTAATTTTCTTTGGAAATAACCATTTACTGTAGCTGTGCACTCAAAATAACTATCTAAATCAAGAAAATTGTAAAAACAATCATGAGACACCGGTGTCCCGTATCCATGAAAGAGTTATACAAAATATAATAGAATACTTCGGATAAGTTTTCTTTTCTTTATAGAAAATTTATATGTTTTTATTTCTTTTCTTTATAGAAAATTTATATGCAAAATTTTTGATTTTTTTTTAAATAAAAAATTTTCCGAATTTTTCTTTTTAAAATATCTTTATTTTCTTAATAGAAAATTTTCAAAAAATTTCTCCTTTTATTGGAAATTTTCGAAAAAAAAACTCAATAGGAAATTTTCCGATTTTTTTCTTTAGGAATATTTCCATTTTCTTAATAGAAAATTTTCCAAAAATTTATTTTTTTATAGAAAATTTTCGAAAAAGAAAAATTTTAATAGAAAATTTTGGAAAGTTCTTATTTATGGAAAAATGTAAGAAAATTTATAAAACAGTTTCCGTGAATTTCTCTTTTCTTTATAGAATATTTTCGAGATTTTTTTTCTAGAAAATTTTCCAAAAATTGCTTTTTAATAAAAAATTTTAGGATTTTCTTTTTGAAAGAAATTTTATTTTTATAAAAAATTTCTCTTGTTATAAGAACATTTTTTTTCGAAAAATTAAATTTTTAAAGTAATTGTTCGCCAGTTTTTTGAAAAAGTCTTTATAGAGAAAATTTTTTAAAAAATTATCTTTTTATGATAAAATTTTTATTACGACAAAAAATCTCTTTTTACATGAATAAAATTTTTTCGGAAAATATTAAATATTTTATATATATTAAAAAAAATATATATATTAAATATTTTAAATAAATTAATTAAAAAATATCCCTTTTTTGTCGACAATTTCGAATAAGGCCTTTTAAAGGACTTTTTTTGTTTGAATTTAAACCATTATGTCAGTATGTCTATGTCAGTATGTCTTTGTCAGAATATCCATCTGTTTAGATGTATGTAGTATATGGATATCATTTTATACTACAATTTGTATTCGCTTGTTGTTTTACATCATTATAGTCTTCATTATTTTCACATTCTGTAAACTCCTAATTGTCATCATTACTTTTGTCTAGATTCCCATGGCATTTGATTAAGCTTTGTTACCTTATTTTCTGATATTATTACAAAAATCTACAACAACCCGTTCCTACTATATTTGTATACATACACTTCACATTGGTTGCTATTTTCTGGTGATGTTTATAATTTGCAGATCTCTTAATAAAAGGTTACTAAATATGTTTGGGGGCCAGTAGCAGAAATTTTCTTACCCACTCTCGTGTAAATATTTATTGATAAACACACAAAAATGGACGAGAATAAGAGTTTACAAAACACATCATCAAATTGTTGTTCGTCAGTATTGAATTTTTTTTTTTTTTTTGGATGTCGATGTGGCTGTTGGACTTGTGTGTTTTGTTACATTGAAACCAAATACTAATATGATTTACTATCAGCTTTTTTTTCTGTTATTATAGTCTACTCTTAATGAATGGCATTGGTGTTGTAATTACATTCATCATTATCAGGGATTGATTGCACTTTAGTTAAATATTGTTTAAAGTAGAGTTTGATTTTTGCTATTATTTCGATAAAGATTAATAACAGTATTTTAGGATTTTATAAAGTCCGTATAAAAGGAATTACTCAAGTTTTTGATCAAATGAAATTAAACAAGTTTTGTTACGTAACTAATCAAAAATAGTTATTTTTCTCAAAAGCTTCTTTCAACATTTTGGAAAGCATGAAATTATGTTTTCACAAACAACATTAACTTATTTTACATAAAAAAAAAAACTTTTTTAAAGTTTTTCCAGGATAATATGAAAAGCAGTACTTCCTTTACCTTTGCTGTGTAATTTGTTTAACAAATAAATTGCATCACTAACCAGGCATGCAACAACAAAAATTCATAGAAAAGAAACAAACTCGAAAGCAAAATGTAAAGAACAAGAAATTATTACATGAAATTAGATAAAATTCAGACCAAACAAAAAAATCAAGAAGAAAACAAAGTCAAAAATGGGGTCTTTGTAAAATTTCACACAATAAGCACTAGACAGTTAGACTTTTATTACAAAAGCTAAATTTTAACAGAGAAGAGAAAATTTACTCTTAACAATTATGTATGAAAGTTTGCATATTTGTTCAGTATGTGTGTTTATGCTAGTTTGTGTAATTATGTTTCAAAATACACTCAGAGAGAAAGACAAATGATAAATATTCCTGGAGATAGAGAAACAAAAACCTAATTAAACCGACAAAGGCTTGAGATTTCAAAGAAAATAATTACATATAATGTATGAATAATAACACATTTGAAACCTTTTGATGTATATATTTGTATATAGAATTAAAATTAAATTATACAAATTGTGTCTAGTCTGTAGAAAAGACTAGTCTATAATCAAGACTAAAGTCTACTCCATAGATTGGACAAGTCTAGCCTATAGACAATATTAAAGTCTGGTCTATAGACAAGACTAAAGTCTAGTCATGTAGTTAAGACTAAAGTCTAGTGTATAGACAAGACTAAAGTCTAGTCTGTAAACAAGACTAGAGTCTAGTCTATAGTCAATACTAGAGTCTAGTCTAGTCAATACTAGACAAGTCTAGTCTATAGACAAAAGACAAGACTAGAGTCTAGTCTTTTGTCTGTAGACTATGGACTAAAGTCTAGTCTACAGACAAGACTAGAGTCTACTCCATAGACTAGACAAGTCTAGTCTATAGACAAAAGACAAGACTAGAGACTTAAGTCTAGTCTATAGACAAAAGACAAGACTAGAGACTTAAGTCTAGTCTATAGACAAGACTAAATCTTGTCTATACAGTCACGACTAAACTCTATTCTATAGATAAGACTTATATCATACTTACTAAATATATTATCATATAGTTTAGACTAAAATCTAGACTATAAAGAAGACTAAAGTCTACTCTATAGACAAGACTAAAGTTTAGTCTTAAAGTTAAGACTTAAGTCTAGTCATACAGTTAAAACTTAAGTCTAGTCTATAAATAAGACTAAAGTCTAATCTATATACAAAAGACAAGACTAAAGTCTAGTCTAAAGTCAAGACTTAAATCTAGTTTAGACAAGAATTATGTCTAGGCTATAGAAATAACTAAAGTCTAGTCTATAGACAAAACTTATGTCTAGGCTATGGAAAAGTCTAAAGTCTAGTCTATAAACAAGACTAACGTCTAGTCTATAGAAAAGACTAAAGTTTAATTTATAGACAAGATTTAAATCTAATTTATAGACAAAACTAAAGTCAAGTCTAATAATCTATATGGTTTAGTCTATAGTCCAGACTAAAGTCTAGTATATACTCGATACTAGAATGTAGACCTTAGTCTAGTTGTTAGTCGAGACTATAATGTAAACTATGTTCCAGTCTATAGTCGATAAATATTCTTGTTAATTCTTCAGATTAAAGTCTAGTCAATATTCCAGGATGCTGCCTAGCCTACAGACCAAACTATAATTTAGTCTTTAGTTTTTCAGTAATTGTTTCTCTCCACACTTTTCGGGAGACTCAGATGTTTCTTTAGTCACGTATAATATAAACCGTTTTATAAAATTAATAGTTTTAATTCTACACTGATTCCTGCTGTTGTCAAGTTCTAAAGTTTTATTGTCATCACACCAAAGTTTAGTGTTGTCTTCATGAGACGTATTATTGAATTTTTACATTCTATATGAAGGACAATAAAAGATATCCACTGTGCGCAACACACATTAAAGCTAACAATATTTATTTGATTAAACTTTTATGGGCAATATTCTTGGTAATTAAAAACAATACGTTGTTGTTTGTTTGAATATAAAAATCAGAGTGAAAATTTTATTACAATATTTCAAAGTATTGAAAATACAAAACATAAGTTATGTGATTCAAAACTATTTTGTTTAGGAAAGTGTTATTTTATAAAGTACATTTTGGATTTCCAACAAATATAAGGTTTGTATTAAGTTTTCTGTGACCTTTTTCGTCTTTTCTTAATTTTTAATTTCTTATTTATTACTTTTTATATGCTACCCCAAGATTTCTTAATTCCCTTCCTAGCTTTCTTGAAAAAAAAAATGTATTTCTTTCTCATCCTTTTTCTTAATTTGAACCATTTTTTACCCATCAGGTGGTCCTTGGCTTTTTTTAATTAAGAAATGTTGTTTGATTGTTGTTTTTAATTAAATTAAATACCACAAAAAATGAAAGAAACAATAGAAAAAAACCCAAAAGACAAGAAAAAAAGGGGAAGAAAACTTAATAGACGAAAGAAAAAAATAAAGAAAAGCACAAAAAAGTACAATAATAAAAATTACACGTTTTTTAAGTGTAAATAATGGTTCCACTTAATTACTTTGATTACTTGACTCGTAAGTCTGTCCGTCCAAACAACTGTGTCGGCAGGAGTGAGTGAATAAGTACATGACTCACTGACTTCTGAAAGTAGCAAAAAAGACCAAAGAATTACCCAACTTACAAAAAATACAAAATATAAAGAATAGAATTATTTCCATTGATGAGCTGCTGCTTATTTAATTAACAACTTGAAGTTGTAAAAAAAAACACCCACGGTTTAGAATAAAAATATTTCAGTCTTTAAATACACGTTATTTATTGACACAAATGCTTGGTCCCAAAAAAAGGTCAAAATTAAATAAGTTGCATTTAAATGGTTTCTTTTAAGCAACCGTAAATCAAATGTCTAGATTTTTATCACTTTAGATAAAATTTAATTTGAATGAAGCGGTTATTTCTTTGTCGTGAGAAAAAATCCTTTGGAGTTAATTAATTAAGGGAAATAATTATTTAAATATTAATAATTTAGTAATATTTTAAAATAAATTTGTAATAAATTCTTAGTTATTCATACAATTGCAAAAAAATCCTTAGGAGTTAATTAATTAAGGGAAATAATTATTTAAATATTAATAATTTAGTAATATTTTAAAATAAATTTGTAAGAAATTCTTAGTTATTCATACAAATGCAAAAAAATATTAATTAATCTTTTACATCATCAAGCTATCATCTCTTTACTTATTTTCAACTAATTCCTTTTTTAATCCCTTTCAGTTGATTTAAAAATTTCTCCAAAATGAATTTTTACATTTTTTATTTCTCTTCCATTCCAATAGCCGATTCCATTGTAATATTAAATATATATATAAAAAAAATCAATACCTAATTTTGAAGAGGATTTAAAAAATTTGAATTAAGGCGGCTACTATTATAATGACTGCTATAAGAATGTTAAGAATTAGAATTGTGCATCAAATTTGTAGTTGAGAGCTGTAATAAGAAATTGCATCTTCAATCTGATAATGAGTTGCCATTACTTAGAAGTTTTAACTAAAATATACAGAAGCACCCGGATTGATTCTAAGATTTCATAAATATATATTTACAATAAGGGAAATCACCGGTAGAAAAGTATTAAATACAATCTAAAAGTTTTGATACAATCCAATGTCAAAAGTGAGCTTACCACATTTGACAACATGTAGACAACGAAAGTGTATATAATTTAAATAACACTTAGTTATTGTTTTGACAATCACAGTTGTATTTTTGACAACGAATTTTTGTCTTTTCGATTATGCTTCAAATCATTTCGGCAGTGTACGTTGTGATTTGGATAACGGAATGTTGTAATCGACAACGTAATGTTGTGTTAGTTAGATCCAGCCCATTTTTCGCTCATTAGCCAGTGCCTCAGATTGGAATCGAACTCAGCACTTCCGGTCTTCTAGACTAGAACACTCACCACCAAACTACCAGAGGTCATCGTTTTGACAATCACCGTAGTATTTTTGACAACGAGAACAATCTTTTTGATTACGCTTCATATCATTTCGGCAATGAATCGTTGAGATTTCAACAATGTTTTGTTCGACAATATAGCGTTGTCACTTTGATAACACATTAATATTTTTGGTTTATTTGATAACTTTTTTCTATATTTGTTGTTCATTTGACAACTATACGTAAATTCTTTGACAACGGATGTTATTGCAAAATTATAAACCCTTTGGTGTCGAAAAGATTTTATTAAATTGCTAAATTAAATTGTAACCATGGACATAACGTTTTTGAGTTAAAAATTGGTTTTAGACTAAAATAGACAAATAACTTATTTTCTCTTTCTAATGAATAATTTTATATTATCATCGACTGTAATGATTTTTGAATTTTACCCTCAACTACTCAATATTTAATTTTATCCACCCATTAAAAAGGATATGATTAACATTTATAAAGAAAACACACGCGTTGTTGCTAATTTAATGACAAATTGAATCACATTTCCTCTTCTACAACTCACTGCTTTCAAACAAAACAAGAAAAAACTTTATAATTTATTTGCTTAAATATTCGTCCCCATTATAACGATATAATTTCTTTCTCTTATCATAAATTTCATAACAATTTTTAGTCAAATCCTTAATTTACTCTTGTATACTTTTTCTATTCAAAAGTTTTTATTTTCAAAAGGTTTTTCTCACCCACTTAAACTCAGTTTTATAATTTTTCATTTGCTTTTGTAAAACATAAATTTTTGAATTATTGACACAACCAGACACTTTCGCTTGTAAAACAATGAAAAATTATGTTCTCTGTTACCTAAAGCAACAACTCACAAGTATTTGTCCTTTCAACCTTTTTTTGTTCCTCTAACCAATTCAAACTCATAAAAATTCATGGCACACAAAACACTGAAAGAGTAAAGGTGGAGGAGGAGGAGAGTAATAGGAGAAAAAAACAAGGAACAGAAAGGGTAAAATGGTCGGAATGGTTAAAATGACCAAAATCACAAAATACTACTAAAAAATAAAAATAATAATAAAATAAGGACAATAAATTCCTATACTATCCTGCTGAGATTTTATCTAATTTTTGTGGGGTATCCTTTTCACAATGCCACGTTTTGTGAGCGGTACACCAGTCAGCTAGATATGGTGTGTAGTCATGACACTATAGCAGCAGCAGCAAAAGCAACAACAAATAAAAAGGTAAAATAATTTTTCATTTCATTTAGAAAATGTTTTAAATTAATTTATAGCTTTTTGCTACCACTTCACAAAATGTCTGTCTGTCCATCTGTGTCCATGGTGGGTAAACAAAATCTCATTTTAAATCCTTTAAAATGAAAATTTGTGGTTTTATTGAAAAAGCTCTATGTAATGGAGAAATACTTGTATTTCTCTATAGAAAGTCAAAGATTTTATTCTACTACATGTCCGTTATATGTAAATTGAACATTTATTTATATTTACCAGATTGAAATATTTTGTATCTCAGTTACGTGGTGGCTTTTAGTTTAAACTTTCATTGCAACTGAAATATAAGATGATGTGTTTTCATTCAATAATGTATAAACTCCGCATTGTTTTCCGGCAGTTATGTAAGAATTCAATGTATCACTTTTGTATAGTTTTTTGCGAAGTCATTCTCAGGAAGTATTTTTATGTCTTTTTAAGTTATTAGGAAGTGAAGTTGTAGTATTATAGAATACAACTATGTGACTTAAATAATTTTAACGAAAATAAATTTTCAATCAACTCCAAAATAAATTAAAAAAAAAATTTAATTCTTTTCGCTTTGCAATTCAATAAACATCACTTCCATAGAAGGTAAAGAAATTCTCTTAGTGCTACTTTTGAAGTGGTAATAAATGTTATTCTTTTGGAAGTACTTCGTTTTATTTTTGCTGAGAATATAATGAAATCAAAACGACTTCAGGATTTCTCATACTATTCTCGAATACGAATACAAAGTTATCAGCTAAACTAATATGAATACAAGAAGAACTCAGGTACTCTTGTCTCATAATAATAATTGAAATAAACCTTTAGTGGAAGATTAAATCAAATTGCCACAATTATCCCAGGAAAAACTTACATTGAAATGAGTTAATGAGTTAAAACCTCTTTTCACTACTTTTTCATTAGAATCTCAAATCATAATTTAAACACGGTGATGTCATTGGAGGAAAGTACTTCTTCGCTCGCTTACAAATAAAGAGTTAAGGAATTCCATTTCACAAAGAAGTTGTTGAGTAAGTTGTGTATTTTTAATAATAAAAAAGCGCCAGTCAGAATACGAACCAAGGACTTTTTGTTAAATCTAATTCTTAACACACAATTAAATAAAATGTGCAAACAAAATGAAAAAGCCGAAAATAATGCACTTCTATATCTAGATTTAAAGAAAGCCATTATTCGGGTACTTCAAAGTAATGCAGCCAGTATATAATAGACATTGTAAAGTAAGTGGTTATAAAGTATAACCCATTACCGACTATTTGCTCGGCTTATATTGAACTGCAGGAATTATGTAACTCAGTATAAGTAAATGTGTGTGTTGTGTCCACGATTGCATATGTATATGTATATTCTCTCAATATGCATACATATGTACGTACATGTCAATTAAATGTCAAATTTATACCCTTTTATTTGACATTAACTGTAACGCAGTTGACCCAATTGATGTCAATGTATGTATTATTTACTAGTCATTACAATTAAATGTAACACAAATTTACACTCTTTATTCATACACTACAAGCAGCAGCAACAGTCATCATCATCAACACTTTATTGAACAATTTCCAATTGAAATTAAGATTGACTATAGTAATGGCATGGTATACATATTTTAATGTCATTTGATTTTGAAATTTACATGAATTTTACTATTAATCCCATTTACACTAGAGTGTGTTTGCCACACGTCATATAGATAGATAAAACTGAAGCAATTGTGTATTTAATCATTTGCACTTAATGTTGCTGAAACCAATATTTTTCAAAATTTTTATTTCAAAAACAATTAATAAATTTTGAAACACAACATCTGATTAAACTTGCCCTTTACCACAATAATGTTAAATTTTAAATTTAAAAAAATGCAAACTTTCAATATCATTAATTTTATTTCCGTTTTTTTATTCGACCACATTCTATAGCCATTAAAGCCCCGCTCGACTACATTTTGTTAGCTGTCAACAATTTTTTTTCTGAACGTTTTGTTAATGTCTGTTCTTTTTCTCTGTCCCTGTCTCCGGTCCTGTCGTTTTTCTTCTTTATGTACCACAGTTGTTTAGAAAATAAATAAATCAATTTTCGCCTGCATAAATATGCAACCATTTACTACTAACAGAACAAAGAAATCATTCAAAATTATGAGGAAATAGAAAAAAACTTTTCCTTCGCATAACAATGAATGTTGTAAAAATATTTACCAAAACGGAAAAAAGTGAAAACTTGCTAAGAAATTTACACAGACGTGCAAACACACATAAACATTAAACAAAAAAAATATATGAAAAATGTAGCATAACACGCGATTACACTCCTACACAGAAACATGCTTAATGCACATATTTATACGTATAACGGGTGGTAACTCAACTTGTTACAAGCGTATCATTGAGATTCGTAGTCTAACTTGACTCCCCTTAAGGAAACTGTCGATTTTGGTTGTGTCCATATGGGGGGAATAGAGTCAATGTTGTCTTGTGAATATTTTTATTTCATTTTTTTAATATTTTTTTGTTTTGTTTATGGAATAAAAAGGAGCTTTTCCTGTTCTTTGGAATAAAAAAAAGACTAAAACTATGTTTACGAAGGGTATATTTTATTCTGTTGCTACTGTTGTTGTCGTTTATGTTATTATATACTGTATTGTTGTTGTTTTATTTTGTATATTGTTTTTTCTTACCGTTATGATTGATGGCTTTAACTTAACTGTCTGTCCAGTGAAATATTTTTGGTATTTTGGTCGTTACTAAATTTTATACTACTGAGTTTACAGTTACAGGCTAAAACATAGTCTATAGTCAGAACTATGCTCAATAGCCTTTCTATACAAATATAAAAGTCTTGTATGGATTTATATCTTATAATCAAGGGTATAATTTAAACCATATTCTGAACTATAGTTTAGTAGTATATATTTTGAACTAATGCTAGTATATTTTCAAGATTGTAATATAGTCTTTAGTCTATTCTACTATCTGGTCTATAATCTTGTTTAAAATCTGAGCTATAGCCTAGTCAGATATATAGTCTCGCCTATAGCGTGAAATATATGTCCCCTAGGCATTTTTCCTTGATGACAGACCTCATCTTGGTATATTGCAATGCGGGGGTATAGAGGTGCTACCAGTGCCTCTAATCTGCCAGGACTATAAACTGGTGGTGTCACTTCACTCCTTGGCTAGTCCTTGGTATGATTTGACATACCGTCTAACCAGAAAACCAGTCAGTTGAGGTTCCTTTAGGATCCACGCAGTGGTTGTGGTTTAAACCCAAATTGGCGGGAAGTCAATATTTCGGCATAAGTTCGGTGCTGTAGCCAATGACAATAAATGCCCTACAAAGGACTAAGCGTTGAAAATGGATTGGTGTCAATTGTATATGATACGGGGTAAAAGTAGAGGTATGAGGGACTCACCCACCTGTATACCTAAAATGAGTGTGTCGTATGTTTTTATCTTATGACTGTGCCTGATAAATGAGAAGTGTGCTGGGTTGAGTGATGATAAGTGAAAGGTATCATATACAGGTGATACCAATGAATTTATCTTCCTTGTTCAGATCTGTTTGTACAGGAAATAACATATTGTGTCCCTGTGAGTAAGAACAAAGTTTCGGCTTATTGGATGAATTCGTACTACGGTTTAACGGATGCGTCTCTAGGTGGTGTTGCCAAGTGAAGTGATGTTTTACATCTCAATGGTTAGAGATTAGATAGCTCGAGTACGGTGCTCGTACATGGACCGTCTCATACATGTACAAAAAATGCAACCAACTTGTTATTTCTTAATCACCAAGTGGTTGAAAAAGTACCATCGTGTGATAGGACTACACGACAAATACTCATGTAAAGCACTTCGACATTCTCGTGTATCTATATGTCTGTACTATAATCAAGTCTATAGTTTGGATTAAACCTATAGTCTATACTTTGAAATTTATGAAGTCTATATTCTAACTTGTACTCTAGTTTATAGAATGAATATAGTTTTGTGTCCACAATCCGACCATAATCTTTTCTTTAGTGTATACTATAGTCCAGTCTATGGCCTCAAGTATAGTTTAGTCTCTAATGTGTAATACGAGTCTTGTCTATAGTCTAGTAAATACATAGATTTAACGCCTCTTCTATATTCTGGACTATTATATAGTCTGATATTTCGACTACAACCTTGCCTATAGTCTCGTCTATTCTATGGTAAGGATTAAATTTTCAACTAAACTTTAGACTTTAAAGAGAATTATGGTCATGACTATAGTGTGGTCAGACTGTTATATTATTTCTAACACAACTGTATATAAAAATATTTATATACATTTATATTTTATATTGTCCTGCATTATAAACCAGTTCGTTTGTTATTTTTGTTTAGTAGTTCCTTTTTATTCCGTAAATTTTGTTTTTGTTCATGTTGTCATAATTTTAAGGCGTTTATCTTTAATGCCACTAGCATTACTTACCCTCACTGACTGTTGCCAGAAGTATGAATTCTTGGAATGTCTTACCAGCAACAAATAGAAAAAAATATATATACCGGAAAATATATGAAGAAAAAAAAGTAACTCGCTTAACGATTTATATAAAAATGCCAACTAACAAACCAAAACTAACAATTTTTTTTATTTTTGACGTGGATCAACAAGGATTCGTTAACACTGCGGTTTAATTTTAATTTTAGTTTTTCTTGTTACTTTAGATGTGGAACTAACTTTTTGTGGATTAAATTAAGAAAGGGATTTTCAAAATGAGCAGGGTTGCCAGTTTGATTGAATAATATTTGGAGATTTAATATGAATGTCGGTAAGTGTTGTGTCACCTTTTTGAAAATTTAAGTAAATTTAAAAAAATACTTAAATATTTTCAAAAATTATGTAATTAAAAAAAAAGTGGAGTTTAAAATCGTCAAATATTTTATTAACTTTTCAATGCCTTAGAATTTCAGTTGTTTTTAATTCCCGTCTATATTCATAAGAATTTTCCCTGATTACATTGCACCCTTAGAGTTTTATTAAAATATTTGTAGTATAACATTTCGCTTCAAACTCAAACCATTCTAATACCTACTTAGTTTTGACCGTTAAAATTGTTTTTCTTGATTTCCTCCTCTTATTTTTCCACACTTTTTTTTCTTACATTTGCTGCTGTTCAAAACGATTTTTATCATTTAAATTATTATGGAGCGTGGCAAGTAAGTGAAGAAAATCTTATTTTATTTCTTATGATTCCACACTAAATGTCTCTCTTTATTATGGACGCTCGGTAGTAGAAAAATTAAAAAAAGAAAATAATAAGAAAAAAGACGACAACACAACAAATGAAAAAAGTGGAAAAAAAGACACAAAAAATCCTTGAGATAAAAAAATTATATTAAATTGGATGTTTGTATTCCCGGGTGCAGTCATCTTGGATTTTATTCATAATTTATTATACCGCTAATGGTGTAATGGAGAATCCTTTGTTTCATAGCATTTTTTATATTTATTTCTATTTCATTTTATTGTTTTTTTATCCTTTCATTTATCTACGTTTAAGTTGTATTTTTTCGCTCTTTTGCAGATTATTTTTATTTTCTACTTAGTTCGTTTTTTTTTTTTTTTTTGAAGTGGGATTTAAAGTTGTACTATTTATCTTGGGTGTAGTTGTTTGTTCATGTTGGAAAATTATATTTATACTTGTTTTAATTTTTCATAATTCAACTAAATTGAAAAAGTTGTTACTTCTTTGCTTTTTATCAAGGGATAATGTTTATGAGTATTTTGATTTCAAAGGGAATAAAGAGGCAGTTATAAACAATTGAAAGTTACTTGTGAGATCATTTAAAAGATTACATAGAAAAAAGGAAATGCAAGGAAAGGATATATTACAAAAGTCTTAAAGAATGCAAATTCAATCAAATGCAAAATTATTTATATATAAACCAATGAGTATTTTAGATAGCCCTGTACATCGAAATGAATGTCAACAAACATATCATATGAACTTACGAAATTGGGTCCATTGAAGCAAAAGCGAGTGAGAACATTTGAAATCATTCTTATGAATTTTGAAATTATAGGACTAGATTGAGGAGAATTATAGTGAAAAAACAAGTAAGAAATCATAGAAATCATTTTCATAATAGAGCATTTATGTTGAGTTGTACCTAGTATCAGATATACTAAGCCATTTTGTGATGAATAAAATTGTGAACATTTAAGTCAAATTTTAAAGGACACTTTTTAATGTCAAATGAGGCTCTATAATTATAAAATTCATGAGGGTAATCAAGCTTTTTGCCAAGATACGAGTATATTAAACATAATTATAAATTTAAAAGCCCTATACGATGGGTTCAGTTGCATGGGGGCTAGGTGATATATTGGACCGATGTTATCCATTTCCAATAGGCCTTGTCTTTGGTACCATAGAAGTTCATGTGCCGAATTTCATTAAATTATCTCCAAATTCGCGACCTATAGTTTGATTACAAGATTTACATAGACGGACGGACAAATGGACGGATATATCTGTATCGACTTACAAATTAAATTGGTATAGAAGCGCGCTATTGTGCGTAACAAGCATCAGCAAAAAACCCAATATTAATAAACGGTGTCATTCGAATAAAAATTAGTCGATTAATGAAGGAAAAATTTTTGTTTTTCTTCTTATTTTAAAGTGATTCTATGGATTTTTAAAATGCTTGCAACAAGTAAAACAAATACATGATACAACGCTGATACAATTTGGGAAGATTGTTTACGAAATTGTAATGTGTGTAGGATTGCTTTAAGAAATTGTGAGTTGGTTGTATGAAATATCAAAATATTTTAATATTTCCATATATCTTTCCACTTTTGAATCTGAGAAATCTAAAATAGGTTGAGATTGAACTATGTTGCTTATTTATAAATGCATTTTTGTACACAAACCCTTTTTTTTACTCGTATCTTAAGATTTTGCTGTGGCCTCCGGTAGGTTTGTGGTTAGTGTTCTAGTCTGGTAGACCGGAGGTCGTGGGTTCGATTCCCACCTGAGGCACTGGTTAAGGAGCGCACAACAGGCCCGATAGAGGCCTAGGTGTATTTCTTCGGATTTGATGTATATATGTACATCCTTCTTTCAAACTAACTAAGATTTTGGAGGTGTTTGGCAAGTTTTATTTATATTTTTTTAAATTATTCGAATAAAAAACGTTTATTCGTTATTCGCTTGTAATCGAATATTTTTAAAATTTACTCGACTACTCGAATAAAAAAATATTGTAAGTTTTTATTCAAATAATTTTTAACACGAAAAATGTACAACCCTAATAAACAGGAATGTCATCACCAAATTTCCTGAGAAGCATTTTATAACTGACCTTCCTTTTTAGAATATTCGTATTAAAAATCGGCAAAATTGGTAGTCCGACGTTGCACAACGCAGTGGACCTATTTAGGAGATGAATAGTTAGATAGTTTGTTAGTTGGTTAGTTAGTTAGTTAGTTAGTTAGTTAGTTAGTTAGTTAGTTAGTTAGTTAGTTAGTTAGTTAGTTAGTTAGTTAGTTAGTTAGTTAGTTAGTTAGTTAGTTAGTTAGTTAGTTAGTTAGTTAGTTAGTTAGTTAGTTAGTTAGTTAGTTAGTTAGTTAGTTAGTTAGTTAGTTAGTTAGTTAGTTAGTTAGTTAGTTAGTTAGTTAGTTAGTTAGTTAGTTAGTTAGTTAGTTAGTTAGTTAGTTAGTTAGTTAGTTAGTTAGTTAGTTAGTTACTACATATGTTTTTTGATATGTTTTTTTAGTTAATTCTATAATTTCCTACTATGGAGCCATTACATTCTTATGATATTCCATTACCAATCAGTAACAAAAGCAACCGTGAATAATGTCTTCATCAATCCAATAACTTAAATAAATAAAAAACAATAGCAGATTTCATATATTTTCTAACAAAAAATCATTATTATTATCACAACTTAAACAACCCCTCATAATAATAATAATAACGAAAACTATAAAGACTGCTTCAACTACTACCCCCAAAAGACAAAAATTATACTTTCAAAGAAAATTCCTAACAAACACCACCCACTTAAATTGTAAAGAAACTGATTCACATGCAAGTCGTGAAAACATATTACTGGTATTTAATTTAAAATTCTAACACTGATTTCAAAGATACAAAAGATACATTTTTATAACATTTTAAATGCAAACACAGGGAAACAAACAAAAAAAAACAGAAATGAGACAAAAGCTAAAAATACTAAATTTCGTTACATTTTCTTCTTTAACAATTTTCACATCAAAATTTACATATTTTTATGAATATTTTTTTTTTTTGAAACAGGGATGAAACAAACTAACAAACAAACACAGGAAATATAAAACAGAACAAAAAAATAATAACAGTAAAAATATTTTCAAATTAAATTTACATATTTGAACAATTTTTAGACAACCGTACAAATTTACACAAATTTAAAAATATATAAAAAGCAAAAATATGACCGACAATATGAAAACCCTACACCAGTTATACGTTAGTTTAAGGTTTTATGATGCTGGGTGCATAGAAGTCAAATTTCAAATATTTTTTAATGTATCAATCCATCTGAAAAATTACCTAACTATGTATGTATGTATATGTCAATTTAGAATGAAGGATGAGTGGACATGTTATAATGAAATAAAAAAATTATTTAGTATCTATTGAAAAGCTGCTACAAATTTGTGTGTGTTGCAAATATTATTTTAATCATTTTTTAGTATATTGCTGTAGGGTATCAAAGCACTTGTACAAAAATATTGCTTTTCTATGATGTTGATACTATTTTTGAAGCTATTGTTTATATTTTGTTTTTGTGCACATATTAGGTTTTTGTGTTTTTGTTTTTTCCGGGGATGATAAAATTATAAATTTTCATAAAATTTATGCACATTTCAATATTTACAAACATACACATATGCACAAACACCTATACTTATTCTAATGTTAACAAATGAAATGATAGTAATTTTTTGAGATTAATTTTTAATCTAAAATCTTATCACGTGTCATAACACATTATATTGTGCATATATATACCTATATACATATACATAGTATGTATATGTAATTTTAATAATACATACTTTTCCCTCACACATATGTATAAATATTGTACACACATATGTATGTATATGCAAAAAGGAAGCATGTGTATAAAACATGTGACTTTTGATTATTGTTTCTATAATCGGATTTAAACCAGAAATATAATAGTTTATATGACAAAAACCAAAAAAATTAAATAGAATCATATCTGTGAAGTTTTTGACTTATTTTGATTTTATTGTATAGTGTAATATGAAATGATAATATCTAGAAAATCTTGTATATCCATAGAGAATTAAATAATATTTTGTCAATAAAATGAGTAATCTTAAGGTACATTATTACAACTTGGTTATAACTAAAGGTATAATTTTATAATGCCGATAAATTGTTTCTCCTTATTAAATGTATACGTGAATGTAAGCTGACAGAAAGATCTCCCCATAATGTATGGATATCCTTTAAATAAAGGCTTCGATTCTGTGGTAAGAAGACAAAAGAACATAAGTTGATTTTATACCCAACACCACAATAGTTTGTGTTGATGTTTGTTACATTCAAAAATATTGGTTCTACACCAACCTTAAAGTATACCAATCGGTTTAGAATCACTTTCTGAGTCAATTTAATTATATCCGTCTGTCCCTTTGTCCCTCTGTCTGTCTTTCTGTGTGTCGGTGTAAAGCTTGTGCGCATGCTAAGGGTCGCAGTGTTCAAGATAATTTAATGAAATTTGGCACATAATCTTCTTTTGATCCAAAGACGAACTCTATAGAAAATGGATAAAATTGGTTCTTTATTTTGCTTAGTCCTCATACCGTACACCCCCATGTTTGATTTCGTTTTACTTCTATAGTGCATTAGAACACTTTTTCTATTTACAAGTAAAACTCATTATGATAATTAAACATAAATTAAAATCTTTTTTTCTATATATATATATATATATATTTATATATATATATATATATATATATATATATTATATATATATATATATATATATATATATATATATATATATATATATATATATATATATATATATATATATATATATATATATATATATATTATAATATATATATATATATTATTATAATATATATATTATATATATATATATATATATATATATATATATATATATATTTGCATAAGGGTTATAGGGTCAAATATGAACCAAAACTTAATATTGATAATAATATTAATAAGATAATTAAGATTAGGAAAAATCGGGTTTATAGTCGCATCTCAAGATTTCAGTGGTGTTTCGCAAATTTTAAAAAAAAAGATCCTTTTTGTTTTTGGTAAGAACTTTCAGAAAAATATCAATAAATTTTTAATGTATTTATTTTGTAGCATTATGTAAAACATCTACATACTTATTTAATTCGTTATGCCAAAAATCATATTCAATAACTACTCTTCTATCATTATGTAAAACAACAAACTAAAATTCTAATTTAACAAACATTAAGTTTCAATTGACATAAGTATACACAATAACTTATGACCACTTTTGAAAGCATTACTTTTAATGTACTCAAAGCACACTTTATCATGCGTGTCTAAAAAAACCCCATTATTGGCAAAAATGTTCTTTATATTCTTAAAAACATGACAATTATTTATTTCTTTTAATTATAGAAAATCTCTTTTATTAAGTATTTCTTTTTGTTAAGAAATAATTGACAGATGTCCAACTAAATTTGAGACAAAAGTCAATGAATTAAAAATATGTATGTATTTACAAAAGGATACACAACACATGTGTATGTATCTAAATAAAAAGAATATAAATCTGTGACTAAACATTAATTATAAATCATGAATTTAATACCGTAACAAAATATGAACTGATGCCTCCCCCCTCCAAACATAAATAACATCAAAAATAAAAGTAAAAACCACCCATTTATCCCCCCAAAAAACAAGCTCAATGAATGGACACCCTCTCCTACTTATTGCCATCATGGGCATCAACAGCATCATTTTTATAAAGCTACAAAAAATAAAATACCAATGATTATATTAAGGATAATCAAATACATATTATTTCAACTACATGCAACTTAAACTGAATAAATACACACACTCTCACACATACAAGGATACAATAAAAAGCAGTCATGATAAACCCTCTAGACCAAACACTACAATTTACATGAATTTCGGTATATAAAGTACGAGTAAGTAGACAAAAGAGAATAAAATAGATGGAGGTGCAGTACAAATAGTAAAACAAAAAAACATACATACATATATTTCTAGTTAAATATACAAAGTAATTTTGGAATATTTTTTCCTGAAAAAATTTAAACTCACAGATACATTCGGTTGTATATAAATGGTATTACATGTACAAATTTCGAATATTAGACAGAGGGAAAAAATTTGAAATTTGAAACATTGCTCAAATACAAATCACTAGAGAGAAATGTAACGACTAACTAACACATATATAATGTTGAACTAATTTGACAAAACAAAAATATCTGATTGAACACAATCACAACAGCAGCAACATCATTATAACCATCTAGTTATTTGTAGTGGATAGATGTTGTTGAATGAGAATTTCTGTTGGCATGTGAGAAGTTGCTGCTGCTAGACTATATTTCTATTGCCATTGTCGTCGTCATTTGCTAAATAAAAAGGTATTATAATTTAAGTGCAAACGAATATATAACAAAATAATTAAGTGGATAGATTGAGAAATATTTTGAAATTAGAATATATTTAATTAAATACCGCAAAATTTTGGCTATTCCATTGAAAAATATTATATAACCAATAACCTGACATTCATATTCTTATTTGCAAAACCCTTTTTTGATCCAAACTAATCAGCAGTACGTTCTCCTTGAGACAATTAGTTTCTTTTAATTTAGATCTTTTTTAATTTAAATAATTTTTTTCTAATACAAAAAGTCATAGTGACAGATTTTGATTGTAATAAATACAAAACACAGAAACATGAATTATATGTTGTTGTTCTTATTTTTAGCCGCTTACTTCTTCTGATTTAAAAATCACTTCTTTTTACCTTGGTGTTATTGCAATCCGGCGTAAAGAGGTGCTACCAATAACTCTAGTCTAGTTACTGGTGATGTCAAATGTATCCCCGGCTTCGCCATGTTACTACAGGTGGTCAGATTAGTACTGATTTAGTATGCAATTTTACGCTTCGGATATGTTCCTCGGTGTTGTTGCCATCTCAACAGATGTATTGATTCATGCTATGTTACATCCTTTGTCACATAGATCAGTTCATAAAAGAGGAATTCTGATCCATTTTGTTGGGTATTTCGGACTACGGACTAGTGTGATTGTTTGGGCTTTAAAAGGTTAAGAAATGCTCTAAAATTGGTCATTAGATGATTTCGATTGCAATTTATATAATACAATCTATCATGACATCATAAGGGTGGTCAGCATCCGGTACATCCGGAAGATCGATTTCAAATGATGTTAGGGTTTGTCTCCCCTATTATTGACCCTAATTTAAAAAATAAAACAAAAACTTTAATTAGGACACTCTCAAATTCTTTTGTAATTCACCTTTAATGAAATCATTATTTTTTTAATAATTATGTCCATTTTTTTAATTTCAGACATCGCCAACTTCAGATGTCTTCTTAATATCTTTATCGGTAAGTACTATTACAACATCTTAATTCATTAATATTAATTTGTATTTATTTATTTGTTTCTCCTCAAAACTTTTCAAACCAACCACTTTTATATACTTATATATGTATATAGTTTAACAACATCATCTGGTCCTCAGACGAAAAGTTCAATTGCTATAACGTGTTTGCTTTTTGTCCACAAGAAGGCAAAAAATACAGAAAAACTACCATGACAAAATAGAGCAAGTCTATCTTTCACAAAATATTTTTTTGTTTGAGATATTGCTGAATGCTGATGTTGTTCATTCCTAAGGGAGATATGCAATCAAGATAATCAATGACTTTTCGATACCAAATACAGACATAGACGATATAGTCAAACAACAAACATACATATTGAACAGGACAAACACAGACATAAAAATAGGAATTTCGAAAAAAAATGTTCAACCTAAATTCTACTACGTAGAAAAATATGTAGTCATCCCCAATTTTTAAGGTGATTTTTAGTGGCTTTGATGTATTTGTCTTGCATTTCTTATATTCAACCGTTTGTTCGTTGACTTAAACGTTTGGCGTCTGTCACTAGACGTAGCGCTAGGCTTTGAAGGACCCAAGAGGACATTTGGTGTTACCTTGTGTGCATACACTATCATGACCAATGTGCACATTGGAAGTTAAAATATTTTTGAATGTGTGAATATATACATAAATGTACATTTGTATTTTGTAACATTGCTTTTAGTCCTTGGCATTTTAGCAAATAGTCCTTCAATGTATCTGTTTGTGTGATGTTTGGCTTGTGTTTATCATACGATACGATATATTGACAGCATTCTAATGACACGTGTGTTTCACATTTTATCCACATCGTCGTTTGCATATACGAAAAAAGGACATTGTACTCCAATGACATAGAAATTAAAAGCTCTAACGAATATTACACACGTTAAACAAGTAACTCAGATAATATGGTATGAATTGGTCAAGAGCGTATGTCCGACCGCAAGTGACTCTGCATAATATTTATGATAAGTAGATAATATTTATGATAAGTAGATATTTCATATTTGCTGACGTCAATGATAAGCTGGTGCTCACAGTGGTGGTCGATATTAAAATGAAATTGATTTTTTTCTTATACATGATTTACTTTAAGCTGGAAAATGTGTTACTCATTAGCAGTTATTAAAAGGAATTAGTGCTCAGCAAAAAAAAGAGCTTCTAAAAAAGCGAAACAGAAGTAGAATTTACTCCATGGAAGTATTGAAATAGACCCGAACAAGTGATGATTTTATCGAAAGCTTGTCATATGAGGGATGTCCTTTTTATTTGATTCCAAATTCACTACATCTGAAGTCATTCTCAGGAAGTAGTTTTTATGTTTTTAAGTTATTAGGAATTGAAGTTGCAATATTATCCCAGCAAAAACCTAGTAATGGGTTGTACTTCCATAACCCCTTACTTTTCAATGACTTTTTAATTTACGTCTGCATTACTTGAAGTACTTGAGTAACTTTCTTTTAAGAAGAAGTGGTAAGAATTGTGTTTTATAAAAGAGAAAACAATATTGACTTTGTATCAGTTGTTCAGTGCGTAGAACACTTAACTAACAAACAGAAGGCCCTGGTTCCTATTCTCACTGGCTCCTTTTAATTACTAAAAACAAAACAATAAAACATCTTTGTAAGCAAAATATACTTCTTTAACTCCCTATATGTAAGTGAGCGTAGAAGTACTTACCTCCAATGACATCACCGTGTTAAAATAATGAGTTAAAATGCTAAAGAGGAAGTAGTGAAAAGAGATTTTATTAGCATTTTAACTCATTACTTTTCAATGTAAGTATTTCCTGAGATAGAATACAACTAATGTGACTTTGAAAAATTCGAGTACAAAAAAAATAAACTTTTGGGAGTCAATAAACCACAGAAGTAAAACAAAATCATTTAGTGCTACTTTTGAAGTGGTGATAAATGTTATTATTTTGGAAGTACTTCACTTTAGTTTTGATGGGTAGAAAAAACATTTTTAAGATTATGATTATCAATTGATAGTAGGCACCTTTAAAGAAAATTATATCTTATCTTTCTCGTGTCAATCGATGAACGGGTATTCTTTCTCGAGATGTTTAAAAGAGGCTGTTTCTATTACCTTTCTTTGTGAAATTTTCTGAAT
The DNA here is from genome assembly GCF_022045245.1 of Lucilia cuprina. NCBI lineage: Eukaryota > Metazoa > Arthropoda > Insecta > Diptera > Calliphoridae > Lucilia > Lucilia cuprina. The sequence goes on along the minus strand of NC_060951.1, from coordinate 45,243,885 downwards.
GCTAAAAACGAGAATGAATCCAACTGTAATAAGGCACATTTTGAGCTTAATTTCAATGATTTGAAATCAAGTACATTATAAGATCAGATCAGCACTTGATTGAAGTAATTTTTACACTGTATTTTGCATTTTTGTGCTATTGTCTAAAATATTCGTGTTTAAAATTACTTCTAACGGTTTAAATTTTTATCTTTTATTTTTCAATTTTAACTGTCCATGGGTGGCTGATGATAAATTCAATATCAACATACTTAAATATTAGATTTAAATAATTTTATTTGAAATTATAAAAAAAATATTTAAACAACAGCTTTATTTTAAAATTATTTTTTAAACCCCTATACTGTTAACAGTTAAGGTCATCTTAATCATTAAAATAATGTTTGAAATATTCATAACAAATTAATTTTTTATTTAAATATTTATTTAAGTTTTCTTTATAACTACCAATACCACCACTAAGACAGTAAATGTTAATGAATTTGTGTTATGCAACACAAATTTGGGTTAAAACCATAAACTTGATTATGTTCTAATTAAGAACATCAGCAGTTTCACAGCACTGAACATAAATTAATTTTATGTCATGAAGATAATTTTCTTGATTCATAAAATTTTCTGCCATATTAAGAGATTACTGTCGAATAACTAAGAAGAAGTGAAACGGTTACGGTTGAAGGATCTTCTTTAATGAAATTTAATACATACTACTAGTACCAGAATAAAACACAAATAATTTAACTTTGAATAAACTGCTGCTGCTTTTGTGTCAATATCAGCAGTGGCAGTAACAGCAGCAACGTTTAAAATTTGTTGTGCTTTTCTTGTTATTTTTTTTCACAAGCTGCTAAAATCATACTCTAAGGATATTTAAAACAAACACTTAAACCCATTTACACACAGCGAGTGTAAATTATACGTCAAGCATGAGCAGCGAATGATATACAACACGGTTATTGAGTATAAAATTAATTGTCACAATTCAGTCATTTAAATTAATCATAAGACAGTTTTCAGCAAATTGCCAACGTTTAATACTACGTTTTGCAGCAAAATACCCAAAGACATAGACAGAGTGAAACAGACACAGGCACAAAACTTTCATACACACCACTTAACATTGACAAAGGTTCAACATCAACACCAACATCGTCATCTTCATTATTATCATCAGTAATGTCTCTTCAGGCTTTTTCTACTTTAAAAATTCACCCGGGGCTAATGATGTTTTAAAGCTGCCTGTATAAGTTATGATAACTACCAAATTCTTCAGATTATAAGAGAGAATACGAAATAAAAATATTCAAGCGTGTAAATTTTTACACCATTTTCAAAGAGGTGTTTTATACATTGTACATTACAACTTTTTTAAATTATTGTTTAATGATTTTAATGTAATTGATATTTACAACTACATATTTCGTAGTCCTTTGCTAAGAGTATGGTTAATTCATAGGCTATAAACGCATTTTTAAAGGTTCAGTATTCCTTTAACGTTGTGTGTAATCGATTAATATTTTGATTGCTGTAGTCACCTTCTTAATTGATTCTTAAAAATTCTGTACCATTCATTTGATTAATAAATTCATAAAAAAATCAATTTTATATTTTTAAAATTTAGTTTATACAATTAATGAATTAATCAAAGTTAAATCTTGTATCAATTATTGACATTAATTGTTCTAATTAATTCGTTATTTAGAAAATAATATTTTTTTTTTATTTTTTTACAAATTTAGTAATTAATACAATTTTGATAATTGATATAGTGAATTTGGAATCAAATAAAGAGGACATCTCTCCTATGACAAGCCTGTGTTAAAATCATAACTTCTTCAGGTCTTTTTCAGTACTTCCATGGAGTAAATTCTTTTTCATTCCTTCCGAAGTTCTTTTTCTCTGGATAGCTATAACCAGCTACCAAGCATTACCTTTTTATTAAGATTTCATAGGAGAAAACACTATTATTCTATAAATTTTTCACTTTAGTCGTGATACGACTATAATTTATGGTTCGTCCATTCATGAATTTAAATGGATGTATAAAATTTCTATATAAAATTTTGGTTTTCTAGTTTTTATAGATTCCCAGATATATGATATTTTGTATTTAATTATATGAGAGGTGCAATACTTCTTATTGCTAAAAAAAATATTTTTCCAAATGCTCTAGCTGCAATATTTTTTATATATAAGATTTTTGTTTTTAATTCTTATTGGAGGTGCCACACCCCTATTTCCTATTATTCCTTAAATTTTTTTATATAAATTGCAATGCTACCCGTACAAACTTTTAGAATTTTTCATGTTGGATGTGCTACGCCTCTATTTTTATACCCTTCACCTTCGTGAGAAGGGTATATATAAGTTTGTCATTCCGTTTGTAATTTCTATAATATAATTTTCCGACCTATAAAGTATATATATTCTGGATCCTTATAGATAGCGGAGTCGATTAAGCTATGTCCGTCTGTCTGTCTGTTGAAATCAATTTTTTGAAGACTCCAGATATCTTCGAGATCCAAATCTTCAATAATTCTGTCAGACATGCTTTCGAAATTGAAAATCAGCAAAATCGGTCCATAAATAACTGAGATATTGGTAAAAATCTGTGACTGCCTCTGAAAATTTCCTCAACAAATTATAAATAAAAGCATAAAAACAAAAACAAGGAGATAAAGCAGTAATATGTTGGTAATACAGCTCATATTTGTTTGAGGGCTGTAATACAGTTTGATGGTGGTAGTACAGTACAACGGTTAATATTTCTTTATGCTACAGTTTATATTTGTTTGTGTGTATGTTATGTGTGACATGTGTGCAGAGATACAAAATAAATAAAAACTGTTTTTTAAAACATACTTGATGAAGGGTATATAAGATTCGGCACAGCCGAATATAGAAATCTGACTTGTTAATTTTCATATTTATTACCCAAAGTTTTCCGAAGGATGACATAGTTGTTTGTGCAAAATTTAAGCTGTCTCCTATTTTCAAATGGATGCCAAAATTGATAAACTGGGCGTGGTACGTTTCCCACTTACAATTTTACACATACACTGAAAAATTCTAGAAGATTGCTTCAGAGTTTAAGCGTTCTACAGGGTACAAACATACATTGATTTTTATACAGGAGTCTGTTAGGGACATAATGATATTAATCACTTATTTAAGGTTTAAATTTACATTTTCCATACAAAAAATACCTCAATAAAACATCAATAACTTTGTTAAGCATTTATAAATATGGGGGTAAGTCCATTCACACTTTACTATATAACCGTATATATATACTATATAAAAGTACCGTATATCTATGTCTGGTTTATAAAGTAGTGAATTTAGTAGTCTTTAGTGTAGTAATCTATATCCAGTCCAAATCAGTTTTACATATTCAAATCGAAAAATCTCTATAACTATGGTGTACGCATATTAAAATAGTTTTTACGATTGACAGATTTTACCTGAATTTCTACATCAATACACATTTATACTATAACTACTTAACTACTTCCTTTGCTGCCATTTTATTTTGTCTTAACTAACTTTAGTTGTATGTATTTAAGTAATTTTTCCCATAGATGAAAATTGACTTAAAACTTGACTTTAAATAAAGTTTATTGCCATTAGACTTGTGCTATCTTCCAACACTACGGCATTATTTCCTACAGCATTTCAATTCTATTTAAATCATTTCCACCTTAAGTGTTTCTTTTAAGACATTTTATTGTTGTCGTTTTTTCTTTTTTTTTTGTAGAATACTACAGAAATAAAGGATTGAGTTTCAAATGAGCCAAGAGGGAAAAATAATAAATGACTATACGAGAGGCTGTGTGAAAAGTGTTAAAAAAAGAAGGAATCACTCGTTGTCTTGTCATTAAATTACTATATAGTGTACTGTCTAGGATCCTTGTCCTTTTATATAAATATCTATGTATCTGCTACTTTTCTCACTGTACTATCTTACAATCTTCTAACAGTAACTGTTTATTGTAGTTATTTATATATTTCCAAAGGAAAGATATCTTTAGTCTTTACAAGGACATTGTTACATTTGCTTTGAATAACAACAATAATAATTATACTGGCAATGAGGAGATTCAGTAGAATGTTTGAATGTGGTTTTAAAATTGATATTTTTATATTTATAGCTGTCACAGCTACAGAATCGGTATTCACCTCTTCCATTTGTATTGCGGTAATGGGGTTTACTTGTTGTTTTTTTTATTAGGAAAAATATTACCCCTAGTATTAATTTGTATGTGTTAATTTAGATTGTGGTTAAATGTTGTTATTCTCTGTGGAGAAATATTGCTAAATAAGACATTGTTTATATTTTATACTGTTGCATGAAATAATGAAATTGTTACTTCTTTTTTAATGTTTATTTATTTTTTTTAGACAATTAAGAACTTCTAAACAATTAAGACGAGAAGAAGTATAATAAAAATATATTTAAACGAAAGAAATGATAAAGCATATAAATATTATAAAGTAGAGTTATTAAATTATAAAAAAAGAGAATTACGAAATAAGCTTTAAGTTGTTAAAATATTTTAAAAGTAATGAAAGTTTTGAGATATGCATTCCTACACTCATATGTATTTGGGTATATACCCAAATACTTTTGGGTATGGAAATGTGTCTTGTTGCTTCTAAAAAGTTGAGGAAAGTGAAAGTATTAAAGTTGTGATGATGGGCCTGAATAGCCCAGATATGGCAGCAAGATCTGTATCTGGGTTATTCGTCACTATCATTTGATCGTAAGTTAACATTACTTTTATGCCAAGTTGTTGCTCTAATAAAGCCGGATGTTACTCAAATCGCTTTCTGAAAGACAGATATTATCATTAAACAACCTCTTCTTTATTTCATTAAAAGCAGGACGATGTCAGAGAAGTTGTTCTACAGAAATCGTTGTAGGGAAAATTTAACATATTGGCATGTTTACAAACTGGCCAGCGACCGGTTATAGCCATTACGGAAGAATATATTTAACTTTGACTTAGAACGTATCCTTTTGGTATTCATGATGGGCGCAATATTTTTTTATATATAGGTTGTTTCCTTATCCCTCTTCCTAGATCCAATAAGTTGGAGCTTCTTCGCTTTCAGATGCTTCTATTTTATAAGAGGAACACTAATAGGTGACCGACTTAGCCAAAGTATCCGCTTTTTGGTTGTCACTTACATTTGTGACTTAACAAAGATAGCGTTAATGTCGCATGTCTCACCATATCATGAGAAACCCGACATTCTTGAACGATTTTAGAAAGGATTTTATATATTTATAAAGAAAAGAGATATTTCCGCTTAATTTCCTAAGACACTGAATCTGCTTTTATGGCCATTACTTTAGACTGCGTTATGCTGCAGTATTCTGGCAGCCAGATTAACAGTTGTGTATATAACTCCTTGCATTAATTTTCTTGAACCATCTGTGGACATTTAAATAACATATTTTCTTATGTGTTTTGTATCTTCGTTAAATCCTGTTTAAATTGTGATCCCTGATATCTAAAAACCAAAAAAAATATAACTTATAAAATAAAATACTTAAATTTTCTGGTTCGTGTCTAATCCTTATTTTTTCAAAAATCAAAGGATTAAATATATACCGTTGTATATAATCGATTAACTTTGAACACTATATTAGAATCAAGAAGAAAATCTTTAGATATCATCTTTTGAAAAATACTATGTATTTTGTTTTGTATTAAAAGAAAATTATATATATAAATTTTCTCTATAAAAACATGCTGTTAAACCGGAAATTAAATTTGTCCATTACTTCCTATATACTTTGAGATTTTTTATACCCTACAGCACTTTAGTGGGGAGGGTATATTGGGTTTGTGCTGATGTTTGTAACGCACAATAATATTGTTCCTATACCCACCTTAAAGTATACCAATCGGCTCAGAATCATTTTCGAAGTCGATTTAGCTATGTCCGTCTGTCCGTCCGTAACATTTGTAAATAATACTTTGGAATTTTTATCTTTATTTATTTTGATTTGAAACACATATAGATTTTTTTGGATTATGTTAGTCATGTAGTAAATGAGCGTTAATTATAGCTTCTAAAAGACATGATATTAGGGCTTCTTAATCAAGATATTATTCTGAATTCTAAATTTATTTTATAATAAATTTCTGCTTAAAATTGCGTAGCACATAATCTGGTCGAATAGTATCGGTTGTATGTAATCGAAAAACGAATCCGGAACATGTCCCATTTTGCTCTTAATACAAATATGTTTGTACTATATATGTATACTGTACATATAGTACATTTAAGCATAAACGTTTCCATATACATTTCCTTTATTGGAGTTGAGTTAAAGTATATTTATATAAGACTTAACTTTGATGTTTTGTCACTTAAAATTAACAATAAAATATGTACATACGAGAACTTTATTGCAAAAATAAAAAAAAATAACGACAATATTTAAGTACAAAGCAAAAAATAGAAATATATATATGTTCTACTTATAAAATAAAATTGTATTAAGTAAATCACTTGACAAAATTCACAAATAACCATATACTAGGCAAATATATAGAAACATTTTTCTTAGTATCAGAGTATGTTAAATATTAAGTGACATCGAATTTTCTGTTAAATTTCTTTTGGTACATACATTTTATAAATACTTCTACATAAAATACATTTAGCAACTAACGACAATACAAATATCATCTTGCTTTATTGTTTTTTGAAGTAACGAGGCAAGGTAGAAAAAGTCATTTGAATCATATTTTCATTTTAAATTTTAACTTTTTTTACAGTAAAAAAATAATTTTTTTTGTTTAAAAATCGATTTTTTGTGAAAAATTTAAAATTTAAATGTAACAAAATTTTTTACTGAAGAAAGGACTTTTTTTGAAAAATGCTTTTTTAGGGAAAACATTTTATTTTTAGTGAAAAATAGGTTTTTTGCTAAAATTTTTTATTTTAATTTTCTTAGATGTTTTGATAGATCAAGATCATTTTCAAAGTCAAACGTTATTTACTAAAGTCAAAGTGGTTTGACTTAATTTGTGGCCTCACGATCAAAAGTGTTTTAAATTGAACAAGTTATAACCACAAAAGTAATTTTAAGTTTCTGAGGTTTTCGACCAAAAAAAAAAATCATAAAATCCAAACCAAAAGTATTTTATTCATATTAAAAACCTTTCAGAATTGTCTACACAGATTTAATGATGGTTACAATATAAAACACAATAAAAATAAATAAAATAGGAAAACCAAAAGAAAAAACAGAGGAAATGCTGACTTTCACAATTCTCATGACATCATTTCTTGAATGGATATGATTTTTTTTTTGTTCAGCAAATACTATGTATGATTATGTCAAAGGCCATACACACATACATATGTATGTAATATCCTTTGTATGGCTGTGTCTGTTTATTGTTTATAGAGTTGAGTAAAAGTATTTTAGTATGAGATATTCTAGGATCTTAGTAAATCTTTGGTTAAAGTACCCGTTGGCACTAAGTTGAATTGTGTTGTATTTGAGTAAAAGTATGTGACTATAAGTCCGCTATATTTAGTTAACCCATAGTAACCATTTCAATGTGTTTTTTCTCTTTTTTGACATATAAGCATACACACACACATACACTCATTCAGTTACTCATTGAGCAAATATACAACACGTATTTATTATAGTCATTGCTTATGCGATGTTAAGCCATCCTTGACAGTAATCGTGTCCTTGTATTATGTCGCATACTTACGCACATAAATAATGGCTGAAGCATAATTTTTCTCCTTGAATCCTTGAGTAAATAAAACAAATAACAAAACGGCGAACCGAGAAGAGTTTGTACAATTTCTTCGTTTCTGTTTCTGTTGTGCTTTTGCAAGCACTATCTAAACACACACACATATGTATATACGAATCAAGGATCTAGGCAACCAACCATGGAAAATTTATTTGTTGTGATATTTTTTAGTTAGCTTGTTTTATGTGTTTTTTTGTTTTTTTTTGTTTTAAGTATTTTCTATTTATTCCCTTTTTTTATTGAGAGCATAGTCTTAGCTTGTTTTTCATTGATATATAAATAAACAATAAAATGCAATGTGTTGGTGTGGGGAAAATACAGTCTAGCTTAGAGGAAAAAATAGATCTTTCTTGGTTGAAATTTCCTTTTGTTTGTAACTTTATCTATGTATACTACGAAGAGTTTTGAAATTGGCGTTAGGAATCATAAAAATATCATTCATTATTTATTTAATAAAATTATAATTGGTCCAAGCCTGTTCAGTATAATCTGTGAAATGCCACATTTGATATTCAAGAGTTGTTCACATGTTTCTCAAAAAGCGCAAATAATCGAAGAGTTTATCATATATACAAATAACTAGTTCCAAAATGCACCTTATTACTTATATAGTCAAGACTACGAGGATATTTCAGAAATTTTACCGTACTCTTTTCGATTTTGATCAAACTCGGTACACACATTTCTTGTGTTGATACGGATACAAATTTGCAATATAAATAAGAAAAAAGTTCATTTGTACAGAATTTCGTTGAAATCGGATTGGGTCATGTTCAGTAGTCAATACTATATAAAAAAATCAAAGAAATTTACACAAAATGTAGGGACTCACATATAAAAACCTTTCAAACTTTGAATGTAAAATTAATAATGTTCATCCTGAACCTATATTTCCATAAAGTATGAATTCATAAAAAATTCTTAATCCTTATAATAACATTTCCATCCATCCCTACCAGGCATTTAAAAACCTACTCTCATATTGTCATTTTAGCTTGTTTGTCAGTGGCTGTGTCTATAGATTTGTTTATATCAAGTACTTGTTTTGTCCTTGCCACTGATATTGACTATAATCCTTTTTGCATTGTATTATATTGTAATGTATCGTATTGGTTCGGTTACAATAAAAACTCAAACACTACATTAAACAAAAACATACAAACAAATTGAGAATGGAACAAACCAAAAAAAAAGGGAACAGCACAAAATAACAACAACAAAAATAAACAACACAATTCTTGACAAAAGTTGAAGGCAAAAACAAACAAAAAAACTACAGAAAAAATAATAAAATACAAAAAAAGGACAAAACCAATAAATATCTTTTGTTATTTAAGCTTGAAAAACTACTTTGACTATGGCTCCTACAACTGACATACATACATAGGACACTCATACAAATTAATATGGTTGTCTATGGCTTAGTGTGTGTAAAAGCGTGTGCTTGGGTGTGTAAATATGTTAGTTTTATGTTGTCCTTTTGTGGTCGCCAAATGCCAAAGCATGTCAAGTTTAACTTCTTTATTCCTATTTTTATTTTTGTATAATATTTCTGTTGTATAGTTTAAGGGGTCTTTATGTTTAAGTTAATGTAAGCTTTTTAGTATGAGAGGGTTTGTGTATTCTTATTTATTTATTCGTCCTTTTTTTATTTAGTTCTTTATTGTGAAAATAAAAATATTACAGAATCAAGCCCAACAATTCTTGTCTAAAGTGCTTTATTGTCATTTTACTTTGACAATTTATTCTTTTATTTCTTTTGTTTTTCTAAACACTACCATTTTGTCATTCTCTCGGATGTCTCTGTATCCCTTTTCTTTCCGCCTGTGTATTTGATATTTTATGTTAGTGATTTTCTAATTTTACACTTTTTGATTTCGTTAATTTAAAGCTGTGATTTACAATGTTCTTCTAATAAAATTAATACTTTGCTTTAGTTTTGTTTTATTTTGCTATTTTATTATACTGATGGAAATATACATATAGAAATAAAATGCATAGAACCGAGAACAAAGAGTAATATGTTTTAAATCTTGTTTTAGTTATTTAAATGTCAACTTAGTGGCACAAATTACATGAAAGTCATTTGATAAGAATAAAAGCTCGGAAAGTGTTTAAATTAAGTGGTATTTGTTGGTTTATATTAAAAACGTTTCATAGGGATTATGTAGTTATATTTATATAGCACATTTATATATAAAGGCGATAGATAAAGCTCGTTAAAAGTGGATTTAAGAGATCACTTGCTCATTATATTCTAGAGTCGGAAATCTATATCTCTTTTAGAGACAGAGATATATGACTCTAAGACAGATGCAGATTTCTGTCTCTTGAACATGTATATAGAATTCTGCATGTAGAAGAGGTATATATCTCTTTCCAGCGCAGAGAATTCTCATACAAAATAGAGTTATCTCTTCAGATCGGAGATGGAAATATGTTTGATGATAAGATATAGATCACTGTTTTAAGATTAGATATAGAAAAGTCATTAACTTTAGAAAATATCTCTATCTTTTTTAAAACAGAGATTGCATTTTAAAACTTTCGTTAAAGTTTCTTGAAAATAAATAAATAAATAAATAAATAAATAAATAAATAGCGTACGTTGTGTAAAGCCATGTTAATAGTGCTACCTGTAAATATAAACTTAGATTCTTAAATGTTTCAAATGAAAGAAATTTAATTGGTCCCTTCCACTAATATTTTTTACCGTTTGTTAAAATCCAAAATATATTTCTTTAATGTTTGTTATCAAAAGCTTTTATACATTTTATAACTCGTTTTGAGTTTTTTAATAGAAACGCCAACAAATTCTAAAGAGTCTGCCAAAGTGGCAGACAGCAAACAAAAAAATAATAAAAAAAATATTGCAACCGTTTGCAAGGTTGTTGTTGACACTAGATAAAAATTAGAAAAAAATAGTAATAGAAAGCAAACAAATGCAAACAAACCGAAAGCTAGACAGACAGAAAAAATTATACAAAAAACCTAAAACCTCTAAAAATGTTGTCTATGTTATACTTTTTTTCTCTCTCCCAATATTGGCACTTTGAAGTAGGTCTGTGTTTATGTAGGTGGCAAAAACTTAGTCAGTTTATATTTAAGATGCCAAATATTTCACAACTATAGTTTAGATGTTAAAATATTAGAAAAGAGAAAAAAAAACAAAATTATTGATTGGCTGACGCCATGCTATGCCACGCCAGAGACATTACCCAACAACTAGGAAGGAAAACAACCAATTTGTTGCTTTTACTTCCGGCTAAAACAACGAAGTAAGTACTAACTGTATAAGTGGTGGTTGGGTAGTTGAATCAGTAGTTAGTTTTCTTCTCTTTGTTTTTTGCATTTTTTTCTTTGGATAAAATAGATAAAATATAAAACATTACACTTTTGCAGTTGTATTTTTGAATTGTTTGTGCAACATTTTTTTGTTGCTAAAAGTGTTTGTATTTTATGAAGGTGGTATTGGTTTTTAACGTTTTATGGTTGTTTGCGTTATGATAGCATGAAGTATGAATGAAAGTTAAGAAAGCAGTTTTCGTTAAATTAAATTATTAAAATATTCGTGTGTTTACCCACGACTCACTTATGTATGTTTGTCATTGACAGTGACAGTGACAGTCATGCATTTGTTACATGGTTCCCGACTGTTTTAGTCAAAGACCAACTTATTTTTTGCTATTTATAAGTACAATATATATGGAAATCTAGTGGTATGATTGTTTTCGTAAGGATAAGAAAAAGGGTGGCAATAAGTATAAGTTATCTTTGTGGGAAACATACTGTGTAAACACTCTTTAACTTCCGCTGGAGTACTTAGTTGTCTACATTGCTCTTCTTTTTATCTTTTGTTTTTGTTAGTACTGCAACATTGTTTAGAAAAGTTGCTTGCTTGTTTGCTTGGTTCATTCGTGTACTCGTTACTTCACAACTGGCTTGATTCATTCATCAATATAACTTTTCCAATTTTATTTACAGATGGATCTTTGTTCTTTCGATTGTTGATGATGTTTAGTGGCGTCATCAGCAAAACCCTCTTCCTAACTGTTATGTGTAGTTAGTCATGAGGAGTTTGTTGATTTTTCGTTATCTTTCGTTTATTCCTAAAAGTATGTGCACATTATTAAAAGGACCGTTTTTGTCTATAAAATGGCACAGTGTCTTAGAAAAATTACATGTTCAATACTTTTTATAAAGAAATATATATTCCATAAAATTCATATTTTCAACTATTAGAAATATTTTTTGTTTTTCAGTTCTAGTTCAGTTCTAGTTCAGTTCTAGTTCAGTTCTAGTTCAGTTCTAGTTCAGTTCTTGTTCAGTTCTAGTTCAGTTCTAGTTCAGTTCTGGTTCAGTTCTAGTTCAGTTCTAGTTCAGTTCTAGTTCAGTTCTAGTTCAGTTCTAGTTCAGTTCTAGTTCAGTTCTAGTTCAGTTCTAGTTCAGTTCTAGTTCAGTTCTAGTTCAGTTCTAGTTCAGTTTTAGTTCAGTTTAGTCCCACTGTATAGGACCAGGAACTCTACAACTGAATTTACTTCTTTTTTTTTGCATTTTATTTTTGTTTTTATGCCAAAATACTTCAACCATTTTTCAATGTTTATTATTTTTGGAAAATTGTTCTGTAAAATTTTACTATTTTGCGGTTGTTTTTACAGTAAACACATTATTTGCATTCAATTTTAAACAATGTTTTTATGAAAACAAAACTTCACAACACTAACAGTGAAATAATAGAAAACAGCAACAACAGCTAATGTTTAAACTAATAGAATTTCAATTAACTCAATAACACTATTCAAATTCATGCTTATATTTATAAAATTAACATAGTAATAAAAATTAATTAACTGCTACAACACCAACGACAACTTATACTGCTATTATAATTTTCTAAGCTGTCAAATAAAATTAATTTGCAATTCATTTTTATAAACACATTCGTTTTTCCAAAAATCCACCACTAATCCACAGCACTCACCCTTAAACATTAAAAACAAATTTAAAATAACATACAGTTCACACTACAAAGAACACACAATGTTTTTGCTGAATTTTAATGAATATTTTCCTATAATCAAAAATACGAAACTTGTTTTTTTTTGTAATGTTAAAAAAGGCAAAATCGTTAGAAAAAAATCAACTTACAACAGTACAAAAAAATAGCCTGGGGTGTTAATTTCTATATATTGATATCCTGATGTGCAGATCCTTTCGTTTACCTCCTGTTGTGTAGTTTTAACTTAAAGTTTTATCGTAATCATCACCGGCGTCATTATTGGTTGTCCGCCACGTCTCTGTTAGTGAAAATCTAACGCTTTTTTCGTACTTTTATCTCTGGGGATTTTAAATCACACTGTCACCCTCTTCACATACCAATGTACACATATATGCATACATACACATGAATGTTGTCATATACACACCTACACATTATTTATAATGTGTGTGTTGATGTCAATGTTTATTGACTGACCATTATTGGTCAAGTGCTATTTAAAATTAGTTGTTCGCATTTTGTTTTATTAAATATTTTTTCGTTCTGTTGTTGCTGTTTGAACCATATGGGAGAATTTATTATTTTTCATTATTGATTGACATGTTAGACGAATAGAGCAAATAAATTGTTGACCTGTTAAATTCTGGATTATTAGGGCAATTCATTTGTCTGTCTGCTTTTATATATTTTGTTTTCACTACAGTTGTAAATACTTATCTTTCGTCGCTTTGATTTGAAATTACTGTCCTGTTGATAAGTTATTTTTAAAGGCCTGAACAAAAACAAGAGGGGTTAATATTTAAACAAATACTACATTCGATGTAATTAAATATCTAAAATGCGTGATAATAAAAAAATGAACTGAGTACTATTTTGTGTCCATTATATTCTAAGTACCATAAAGTGAAAAAACTCAACTTTTTCATTTGTTAGTGATATTAGCAGGATCCTAAAATAATAGACTCAACTCCATTATCAAATCATGTTCCACGATTTACCCATACATTAAATTTATGTTGAATTTTATTATTGTGCATCAATACTACTATTTGCGCATATAATATAAAGCTGAACCTTACGCGAGATTTAAGGTATATGTGAACATAAACGTAATTTTCTGAAGAGTTGTAGTTCAGTTCTAGTTCAGTTCTAGTTCAATTCTAGTTCAGTTCTAGTTCAATTCTAGTTCAGTTCCAGTTCAGTTCTAGTTCAGTTCTAGTTCAGTTCTAGTTCAGTTCTAGTTCAGTTCTAGTTCAGTTCTAGTTCAGTTCTAGTTCAGTTCTAGTTCAGTTCTACTTCAGTTCTAGTTCAGTTCTAGTTCAGTTCTAGTTCAGTTCTAGTTCAGTTCTAGTTCAGTTCTAGTTCGATGGTCGTATGAATTGTGGATTTGTTCATACATTTATTCATTAAATATTTGGTTATGCAATCATATTTTTTTTATTTAAAAAATAATCCACATATTGAAATGGACTTTTTGGGGAAAAAGTGTTGCTCACCTTGAATTTATAAAAGATAAAACACAATATATTATTAACATGTATTTACTCATTTTTCTATTTATTCATTCATTTATTTAGACTTTTATTTTATATTTAGCTTAAATTACATCATAATAATTTTACTTTTTCTCTGTTCATTTTAGGTTCAGTTTGTTTGTTTTTTTTTTGTTTTGTTCACTATTAAGTCAATTTTGAACATAATACTATAATAATAAATATATTTATTTATAATTTGTTATAATTTAAAAATTATAATTTTATTTTAATTTGTATTGTTAAACATATTATTTGTATATGCATATTTAAATAATTGTTTAAATATATAATTTTTTGTTACATAATTCGTAGATGTGTATCATATACATACACATAAACTTTTGAATAATATTTTATAAATTATTACAAAATATCACATTTTAAGCCTTTTTTCCATTAACCATAAACATATTTTTATAGACATTTACACAAGTACAAAATTAAAAACTTATTTAAATGCAATCAAATATTTTGTAGTAAATGCAACATAATATGAGAGAAAATTAAATTGAAATAATTAAAATATTATTATTTAAATATTAATTTTTCTTATACATATATTTATAATATATTTTTTATAAATATTAATGTTTTTTTATTTTAGTCTTTCCTTAGTTTTTTTTTTGTTTTATTGTGTTTAATTAGTGAAAAACACACTTATTTTTTATGGACATTTATTGTGTTAGTTAACAAAATTGTTGGTATTTTTTTAGATTTATTTAGTGCATATTAATATAAAAATGTATTAATTTATTATTTTGTAATTGAATTATTTTTTTATGTACTATCAACATGTTAGGGATTTCATTATGGATTTTTTTTTAAATTTAATTTAGAAATGATTTTGTTAAATACATATTATAGAATTAATTTTAGTAGTTTCTTTCATTTTTAGGTAATCAAAACCAGTGGAAAATTTGACGATCATAAACTAACGAGGTGGCCACACTATATTTTATTTTAACAGAAGCCCTAAGGTAGGCAAAGTATTATTACAAAATATATTTAAATATTTGAATTTATTGGTTGTTTATAGTAGAGCTCTTTAAATATTCGTGTTTTTAATGAAATATTTAACACAAACCTTGATAAGACTCTGAGCAAATGTTTACTAGAAATATTAGCTAGACTCAAATAATATTTTTACTAAAAACGGAATCTGGACTCTCAACTATTTCCTAAAATATTTGATCAGAATTTGAGCCACTTTTTACGTCTTTTATAGAAGGATCAGATTCTTTTTAATAAAAAGTTTATCAGACAGCTAAAAATTTGACCCACTTTATTACTACAAAAGTTGGTTAGAACCTGATGTTCAGAAACATTGTATCTTGAAAACTGCATCAAATTCTCAGCCATTTTTTTAAATAAAAAGTTTATCCGATACTGAGCTCCTTCTTTTCTAAAAAAGTTGATCAGATTCTGAATGACTTTTTACTAGAAAAGTAATTATACTCGACCAACTAAACTTATATTTTACAGGAAAGATTGATCAGATACTGAGCAACAATATATTAGAAAATTTGATCAAATTTTGTACAACTATTTAGTATAAATATCGAACAAATATGACAAAAGATTAATTAAGGAATCCCTTTTTTCGGCGCCATTCTATTTTACATAAATTATTTAATCATATTATTTCTGCACATTGACCTTTGTGTGTGACATTATTATCTATAGTTCAATCAATAAATTTGTTGAATTTACTAGTTTTTTCTTCACACATATTTACATGGCAAATCATGTATATTTTATTTTTTCATTTTATAATTTATAGTAAATATTTATATTTCATTAAAATTTTTTTAATTTTTTTTTTTGTATATTTTAAATAATTTTCTATTTGTTTGTGAGTTTTGTGCATTCTTATGTTTTTTTGAGGGGCAGTTACATATTCAGGTTAATTTTGTATTTTAATATTTTGAAATTGTTTGAAGGTTTGTTTTTTTTTTTGCTTTTTATGGTTTTCTATAAAATTGAATTTAATTCTGTTGTTTGTGCTGTAATGGTGCCAAAATACATTTATGCAAATATTTATTATTGTAGTTGGAATTTAAGTGCAGCGTATTTTCTTTTCTCAATCTATTTTTAGTTTTTCTGGATTTTCTATTTATTTGAAAGGGACGTTCCGTTTTGTTAGTATAAAAAGTGATTTTAGTAGATTAAAAGAATAAATATATAAAGAAACCACCATCAATCTAAAATGAAAGAAAAAATTTATTTTAATAAATGGATTTTTGATAAAATATTTTTTATAAAATATTCCACATACGCAACCGTCGTATATTAAAATCTTATAACAAATGAAAATTTAAAAAAATCTATATGAGAAAATTATAAATTATAAAACGAGAAAAATTGAAACATTTTTTTATTAAATAATAGATTTTCGAAAACTTTTAATAAAAAGAGAAAATTTAAATATTTTTTATAAAAAAAAGAAAATTTTTAATATTTTCCAGTTAGATAAACTTTTGTATATAAAGAAGACAATTTCAGATAAATTTCTATAAAAATAGAAATTTTCAAATATTTTTTATAAAAAAGATAAATTTTAAAGAAAGATGATCTTTAACATTTTTCTGTTAGATAAAATTTCGAAATTATGTTTTTTTATAAAATATTCCACATACGCAACCGTCTTATAACAAATGAACTTAAAAAATTTAATAGCGAAAAGATAAAAAAAATTATAAAACGAGAAAAATTCCAAAATTTTTTTTAAATAATAGATTTTCAAAAACTTTTAATAAAAAGCAAAATTTTCAAATATTTTTTATAAAAAAGAGAATTTAAAAAAAATATATTTAAAATTTAAGGGTGTGAAGTTAAATTCGTCGGCCAGATACGTCCCACAACACATTTGTCAAATACGTTCCACATACTGTAAAATTCGTTTTCAAATTAAATTAATTGATTT
>NC_060951.1:45204145-45226532 GCF_022045245.1 Lucilia cuprina | reverse complement strand
GAAATTTCTTAAATTTTTTTAAAATAAATCTTATGCGCTAAATTTGAATAATTTTTACAATTATGTGCAATTTTTTCAAATATTACACATATAAATACTACAATTTTATGCATTTTTTAAATAATTAAGTGAAACTCTCTATAACTTTTGCTTCCCTCGATCAAAATGATTTACGCTAACGGATTCATCACATATTAGGGTCAGTTTATTTTCACACAAAATATGTGCCATCAAAAAATTTTTTCTATTTTTTTAACTCCAAAATTAAAAATGTTTGCCAAATAAAGTTGTCAAGATCGGTTGACAGATTCGCCCTATAAAGAAACATATATATACTAACAATATTATGGTAGTAAATGGGTAAATAAGTTAAAATTTTAAAATCAAATGCTACTTATTTCTTTGGGAAATGTTAAATATAGTTCTTCAAGAATATATGAAATACCCAGGAAGTACATGCAGCATTATATTTTTTCTAGTCAAATGTTCTAGTCACTGCTCCTGTGCTTAGATTTTCTATTGTTCTTCAAATAATTGTTTTAACATTCACCTGCAAATTTATTTTGTTATCTTATTTGTAAAACACAATTGTTTCACGCAATCGGTTAAAATATGAAAAATAAGTAACAAATCGAAAATAAAGCTCATACTCCTATACTAAATTAACAGTCATTACTAAAGTACCTCAAAGTTATGCCGACGCTAATTACTAGTCACTGAAAAGTAACTGGTTATGTAAGTACAACCCTTAAAATAGTTTTTAATGGGTCTTCTCCAAAAATTTCTGAATTTTTTGCAACATTTTATGTTTTTTCAAAAATTCGTAAAAATAATTTAGAGCTGAAATTGCATATAAACTATATGTTTTTGGAAAGGACTAGTCCTGGGCTACTTCCAGTTTTCCGCTACCCCGATTCATGTCTTCTCCAAATACCCTTTGGAGCCACTTGAAAATTTCAGAATTTTTGGCAAAATTTAGTGTTTTTTAAAAAATTGTAAAAATTATTCAGAGCTGGAATTGCATATAAACTATATGTTTTTGGAAAGAACTAGTCCTGGGCTACTTCCAGTTTTTCGCTACCCCGATTCATGTCTTCTCTAAATACCCGTTGGAGCCACTTGAAAAATTCTGATTTTTTGGCAAAATTTTGTGTTTTTTTTTAAAAATCGTAAAAATTATCCAGAGCTGGAATTGCATATAAACTATATGTTTTTGGAAAGAATTAGTCTTGGGCTACTTCCAGTTTTTCGCTACCCCGATTCATGTCTTCTCTAAATACCCGTTGGAGCCACTTGAAAATTTCTGATTTTTTGGCAAAATTTTGTGTTTTTTTAAAAAATCGTAAAAATTATCCAGAGCTGGAATTGCATATAAACTATATGTTTTTGGAAAGAACTAGTCCTGGGCTACTTCCAGTTTTTCGCTACCCCGATTCATGTCTTCTCTAAATACCCGTTGGAGCCACTTGAAAATTTCTGATTTTTTGGCAAAATTTGACGTTTTTTCAAAAATTCGTAAAATTATCCAGAGCTGGAATTGCATATAAACTATATGTTTTTGGAAAGAACTAGTCTTGGGCTACTTCCAGTTTTTCGCTACCCCGATTCATGTCTTCTCTAAATACCCGTTGGAGCCACTTGAAAATTTCTGATTTTTTGGCAAAATTTTGTGTTTTTTAAAAAATCGTAAAAATTATCCAGAGCTGGAATTGCATATAAAATATATGTTTTTGGAAAGAACTAGTCCTGGGCTACTTCCAGTTTTTCGCTACCCCGATTCATGTCTTCTCTAAATACCCGTTGGAGCCACTTGAAAATTTCTGATTTTTTGGCAAAATTTGACGTTTTTTCAAAAATTTTAAAAATTATCCAGAGCTGGAATTGCATATAAACTATATGTTTTTGGAAAGAACTAGTCCTGGGCTACTTCCAGTTTTTCGCTACCCCGATTCATGTCTTCTCTAAATACCCGTTGGAGCCACTTGAAAATTTCTGATTTTTTGGCAAAATTTTGTGTTTTTTAAAAAATCGTAAAAATTATCCAGAGGTGGAATTGCATATAAGCTATATGTTTTTGGAAAGAACTAGTCCTGGGCTACTTCCGGTTTTTCGCTACCCCGATTCATGTCATCTCTAAATACCCGTTGGAGCCACTTGAAAATTTCTGATTTTTTGGCAAAATTTTGTGTTTTTTAAAAAATCGTAAAAATTTTCCAGAGCTGGAATTGCATATAAACTATATGTTTTTGGAAAGAACTAGTCCTGGGCTACTTCCAGTTTTTCGCTACCCCGATTCATGTCTTCTCTAAATACCCGTTGGAGCCACTTGAAAATTTCTGATTTTTTGGCAAAATTTGACGTTTTTTCAAAAATTTTTAAAAATTATCCAGAGCTGGAATTGCATATAAACTATATGTTTTTGGAAAGAACTAGTCCTGGGCTACTTCCGGTTTTTCGCTACCCCGATTCATGTCTTCTCTAAATACCCGTTGGAGCCACTTGAAAATTTCTGATTTTGTGGCAAAATTTTGTGTTTTTTTCAAAAATTCGTAAAAATTATCCAGTGCTGGAATTGCATATAAACTATATGTTTTTGGAAAGAACTAGTCCTGGGCTACTTCCACTATGCCGGTACCCCAATACATGTCTTCTCAAAGTGTCGATTTTTTTCATTTAAAAATTTTATATTTAACCACCATTTTTTATACAATTATACAATGTATACAATTATTTTTATTAATTTTTATTTTATATATTTATTTTCGGAATATATTTTAATATATTTTTACTTTTTTTCACAAAAGCATTTTATTTGGCGTTTGTTTTATTAAAAAATCAATTAATTTAATTTGAAAACGAATTTTACAGTATGTGGAACGTATTTGACAAATGTGTTGTGGGACGTATCTGGCCGACGAATTTAACTTCACACCCTTTTAAAATTTTCCTGTTAGATAAAATTTTTCTATAAAAAAACAGACAATTTCCAATAAATTTCTATAAAAAATGAATTTAAACTAACCATAATGTTCATGAAATATGGGACGACGACATTCTTCCATGGCATTTAATAGGCTGTAACAGGTTGAGGATGATAAAATATAATTCGCACATTTTCTATATTGTATAATATGACATGAGGCAGTCTTAGCATTGTATTCCTAAAAATAAAAACAAAAATAGTAAAAGTAAAATTTTAATTTTATTGCATTTCAAACATTATTTCTTAATGTTTTTCAACTAAATTTGAATGATTCATAATATTATTATTATTTTTTTATTACGTTACACGTTTTGTGTTGTTATTTACAATTTTATTTTTAAGCATAACTAAATATTCAAACAAAATGTTTTCAAAGTTAAATTATATTTGCATACCACTTTGTTTATTTCCTGTGTATTTTTCATACATATATTTTTTGGTTGTGCAGGAATTTCATTACTTAGTCTTAATTATGTAATTTTATTTACGTTGCTGAATGTATGTTATGTTTTATTTCATTTTGTTTTAGGAAAATTCATCATCATCATCATCATCAAACAGTATAAAACAATAAAACCTGTTAACACAGGTACAAAAACAATACTACATAATAATACAATAGAAAAAAAATTAAATGAAATATTAAAAGTATGAATACTTGAACAACAATAGCAAACTTTGTAAATGTATAAGTACACAGTATATTTGGCAAAAAAAAATGAAGAAAATAATGTGAAATAACAAAAATAGAAGTAAAATTAGGTAGAAAACAAATAAAGTACCTTTCAGAAAAAAGTACAATTTATGTATAAATACAAATGAACATGTACATATGTGTGTAGAAAATTAAATAAAACATAATTTACAAAGTGGCGCCAAAAGCTTTTTCTAACATAGTAAAGGTGTGTTTGTGTGATTTACAACTTTTGCTTCTTCTACTATTGTTGGCTGAATTGTATTGTTTAAATAATTCACTTATTATTATGGGTAATTAAATTTAGAAATTGAATTTATCGAAACATGTCTATAAAGATACATTTTATTAATTTGTGTATTTTACACCACTACACACACCTTAAGTAAATTAATCTGCTAAGTCGACTCAGTTATGTCCGTTCGTCCGTCTGTCCTTCTGTCTGTATGTCCGTCTGTATGTCTGTCTGTCCATCTGTCTGTCTATCCGTCTAAATGTCCGTGTAATTTAAGCCCCCGTATAAACGTACCTCCCAATAGAACTTTTGAGCTTAAATGTTCTTGTGTTTCTTCAAAAATCAGCAAAACTTAATGGTCAAAATTCAATTATAAACACTAACATCTCAATGATATTCTACATAAATAATTATTGTAGACGTAAGTTCCGCTACAGAAACTAAAGAGGATAGGATCATATAACTCCTTTTTCGTCAACAAATTGTTTAACAATTTTTGAACTAATGTAAAAATTATTATTGAAAAAATAATGAAAATTTGTAACATATTCATTGTTGTAGGGTATAATATGCCATGACCGACTATAAATCCATAGGACAGAAAGGGCACCATAGCCACTTTTTTTGAGACGTCCTCAAATTAAAACCACAATACATATTCTTAATTTTTTCTTGGTTCGTATACTTAGATATGTTGGCTTTAGTTTTATTCCTTTCAATCTTTCCTAAGTCATCCACATGTACATTTCTTTTACTATTCCGCACTGACAAAAAACGGCGATACCGCCCATCCATGGGGTAAATACGCCAAGGGGAATGGGCGGATTTGTCATTAGTAAAATAAAAGAAAAATTATAAAAATAAAAACTTATTTTGCTGTTTTATAATTTAATTCTTAAAACAAAGAATAAACCAGATATTTATTGTTTATTTCACAAAACTTAACAAAAAAAATTAAAACAAAATTTTGTTCTACATCACATATATTTGGTGCATGTGCCCCACGGGCAGTTCTGGGGTATAGTTTAAATTTTTTCGGGCTTCAAATTATATTATCGAAAATATTATTATGTCTTATTGTTCACTATTATTGATGTTCTAATACTGACCAATATATTTTTTCTATCACAAAAATTAAAAAAGTTAGCACAAAAAGTTCACACAGTGAAATATTTTCACAGCTTCACCTTTGAAAAACAATTAATCATGTCTGCCTCCCAACATATGTAAAGTTAATGTTTCAAATTTTCAGGGATGATAGATAATCGATAAACGAAAACAAAATTTGATAATGTGATAAAATCGATTACTCGGTTTTAAAGTTATTCGCATTGACAAATGTGCCCCTATGGCGTATGATCCCCCGTCTACCCTTCTTGTTTTTTACAGTGATAACATTAATTTGTCAATAGAATTGATAAAATTTTTTAAAAATATTATAAATAGCTTTATGTCTCAGAAATCTATATAAATAAAAGATTAAAGTTTGTACGTAATGGGTAACTAAAAAATAAGACACCTGATATACATATGTTTTAGGCGTTGTGAGAAGTGTTTATGTTACGTTTTAAATTTGTCCGACTAGTGGCATCGAAGTTTAATTTCCAGTCAATTACACCTAATCCGCTTAGCCGATTATAAAAAAATTAGCGTTATATAGAACTTTACGTCAAGGCTATAAAAAAAGTTCGATATTAAAAAAAAGAAAACAATTGTAAAAATAGTTATATTTTCTTTAAATGTTCTATAAAAAGTGAAACTTTTCTAAAATATTCCTTAAAAATAAAAATTTTGTATAAAAAGATTATATTGTTGTGATTTTTTCTTTAAAAAATTCCAAATATATTTTTCTATAAAATTCAAAAACTTTATAAATATTTTGTGTAGAGTTTTATAAAGTCGACCATTTTTTAACAAAATATTTACTATTTAAAAATACTTGCATGTTTAAAATTTTATAATATTTAAACTATTTTGCTCACACACATGTGTCCAGGATTGATGAAGACTTTAAAAAAGTAAACAATTTTACATTGTTTTTCTAAACTTTAACATTCAACCATAAAATCCCATTTGGTCACCCCTTAAACAAATTTTAAAAATAAAAAAAAAACGAAAACTAATTAAGGTATGAGAAAGTCTGCAAGTTTTTGTTTAACCCCTTGTTCTTTTGAGTTCCCCTTTCGCAAATAGACACACACACATTTCTTCTATTATCATTTTTAATAAAGATGCACCAGCAGACATCAGACATAACATTAAAGGGTGTTTGCTTTATGTTCTTTGTGAATGAAAAAAAAAACATCAAATACTAACAAAATATTTTGTTAAATAAAACTATGAACATGCCAGGACTTCCATGTATATTTGCTATGCCAAGGAATGAAAGAGCTTCATTTCATTGTTTACCACTTTTTTTTTTTTTGTTCATTTATTATTTGTATGCAATTGTTGCATAAATAATGAACAGTGACAACAGTAACTACTAATGTTTGTTAATGTTTGTCTATAACCCAGTAAACAAATCATTTAACTTTTTCAAAGTTTTAGAATGTTTTAATACAGCTTTCACAACGTTAATCGATGGCTTTCAGATTTTCTGAAAGATTTGTTGTACCGCTATTCAATATAAAATTATCTAATAATTTTATGTTTACTGGGTTCTTAACCTAAAAGTGAAATAGTAGAAATTGAAACAACCACATTGAAACATAAATTTATTTTTGTCTTTAAATTGCATTTTTACTTTATGACCTCAGTAATAGTAGTGTGTGTGTGCCTCATGGTGTTGACTATGCCTCTAACACCTCATCTCATGCTTAATGTTTCTATTGTTTGTATTTTTACTACAAATTATTGAAATGCAGTCAACAAAAAGATTTGGTTTTGTTTAAATATATTTAAGTGTTCTAGTGACATACACACATACAATATTTACACACAAATACAGAAAACTCACCCACCCACCCATACACACGTGCAGGCAAATGTGTACGTGTGTCAAACGCATCTATTTACGTAAGTGTCGTGTTACGTTTGTCTGAACAAGACAGTCATTCCCTCTATAATTGGACAGCAGTGGGGGAATTTTTAAAGTAAAATTTTTAGGATTTTCAAGATGTATGACAACACAAATTTATGTGAAAATATAGAAAGGAATTCTAAATTTGTTTGTAATTTTTTATCAAAGAGTAGTATATAATTACATTATTGGTCTTCATACCTATTCACACACTTTTCAGTTATTACTGCATATCGTTCTGATTACATAGAAGTACATTCATAGCCACCTATTAATAAAAAATACTTTCTAATGTGCTATACAAATACTTTCTAATGAATGGAACACAATCAAATTATTCGTACTGCGAATTCGTTTCAAAATTTGTTTGTTTGAAATTGAAAAACGTAAGAAAAAGGGACAAAAATTATATTTTTGTGAATCTCCATGATTTTGAGATAATTTTAACAGCTTTAAAATTAATTCGAACATTACTTCGAAATTATAAAATGTAAGAAATTGGCCTCGAAAAGAACTAAAATTATATTTTTGTGAATATCCCCAATTTTGAGATTATTTCAACAACTTAAAAATTTTTTCGAACATTACTTTGAATTTTCGAACTTAATTTTAAATATTCCAACATAGCATTGTAGTGTCATTAAGTGTACTCCAAACTTCCAAATTTAATATCTTAAAAAATTTTCGAACTTAAGTTCGAATTTTCGAAAATTTTATTTTTAGTTTTTATGACCCAGAGCATACAAAATCTTTCGAACATAACTTCGAATTTTCGAATAAAATTTCGAACATTTGAACATAATATTGAGTACAGTTAATACTCACAACCGCCAAATTTCAGAAAATTCGGGCTACTGGAATTGGTCTTAAACCAATTTTCCAATTCAATTCGTCGTTCGTCTGCGTAAGAAATAGAAATAAACCTATCGAACAGTTCGTTACGTATGACAAATTTCGTCATATACGTTAGTATGTTCTATATCTGAGATCGAAAATTCGTTCCGAAAAATTCGTCGTTCGTTCCAATTGTGCGTATAGCTTTAGTCAGCTTCTCAAATAAGATGTAAAAGTACTTAACTCTAATGTCATCGCCACATTAAAATAATGACTTAAAATGCTATTGTGTAAGTAAATTTTAACATTTTAACCCATTACCTGGTAATAAACGTTTTTGCTGGGTACATATGTATGTATTTTCTTGTTGTTTTTCATTTTTAAAAATCTTAGATTTTATGTTTCTGTTGCATTTAACAATTGTTTTTAGTAAATTGTTTATTGCTCTAGTATTTTTCAGTCACAAGAGTGTTTTGTGGACAATTTGTTAGAGTTGCTGTTGTTGTTGCTATAACTATATTATTGTATTACAATTGTTGTTGTTGCTGTTGCCTATGTGCCATTTGGTGTTTATGGTTAGTATAACAGTCATTTAGCAGACATAGACAAATTTATTATTTAAATAAACTTGAATCTTAATGTGAATCTACATTCAAATAAATGGATTTGAACAAAATACGTATGGATATATGTATACTTAAGTGTTCCTTACAACAACCGAAAAGTCCAATATACACACATTTTGGATATATCTGGCTATAAGTATATTAAATCCCCCCCTTTTTTAAAAAAAGGCAGCAGCAACAATAGCAAAATATTAGTAAACATGAATTTTATATAGTAGAAAATGTACGTACTTCCCCACAAGTAACAAAAACAACAACAAGAACGTATATGGTTATTCCTAAAATACTCTTTTAAAAACATATGAGTATTAAGTCTGGAAGTGGGTGAAATATGTATAACAACTAGTTTAGGTTTATAAAATCGAATGACTATCAAAGAGTTGGCACATTTGCTTTTTGTATGTATGAAAGTACTTCTTCTCTTTTTTGTTTTTGATGTTGTTTTTATTATTATTTTTTTGTTTGTTTTTGTTTTTAGAGCAGCCTGCAATGGTCTGTATTTGTCTAGATTTCCATATAACGTCATTTCGTTTCGGTAGTGTAGTGGGTGTCTAATAGACTGCGACAATTTTTTCTAATTTAAAGTAATTGTTTGTGGGCAAGACATGAATTAATTACTGCAACATGTGACACCATAATATTTAGATAGATATCGAAATGATAACAAAACAACAAAACCGAAATGTATGTCTGTAATGCTGCTGTCTAAACCCATTTTTTTTTTTGACTACGAAATACAAAAAAAATATAACTGAAACATTTTGTAGTAATCGGTCTGTGTTTGCACTATTTATGTTGTACATTATCTTTGACCACCCAATATAAATTATCATTTATTTTAATTTAATAAAAATGAAATGTTATATTTAGGTGTAATTTAATAAATTGCTCTAAAGAAATACAGGCATGACATAATGCACAGAATATAATGTTAGTGAGAAAATAATTTATGAAATATTTTTTTTTTTTTTTTTTGTGAAGTAACCCCCCACTGTTTCAATTTGAATAGATTTCAATGTGATATTTTGCGGTATTATAATGTCAATTTTAAATTATTTAGTCTTATTCACATACAAATATAGAAAATTATGTAACTCGGTTCATTAATTCTAATTTATCTTTCTTTGTCTAAGGATTATTTTCAAAAATTTTCTCATATTAATAGGAAATTTCTTTGAATTTAAGGTTTTTTTCTTTTTACTGAAGAGCTTTTAATTTTTAATAAAAATAAAAAAAATATTGATGAATTATATTTTTTTATTATTAAAATGTTCCAAAATATTTATTAAACAATATTTTTTAGAATAATTTTAATAGTTTCTGATATATTCTTCCCCATTTTTATATAAGTTTATTTTTTGATATACAAACTGTTTTAGAGAATTTTTTCTCTCAATCAAAAAATTCCGAACATTTTTAAATATTTTCCCTTTTTATATAAAATTTTCAAAAATTAATTTTTCTATAGAGAGAAATTTTTTTAAGATTTCTCTTTTTATACCCTACACCAGTTTAGAGAGCATGGTTTGTGGTTTGTGCTGATATGTAACTCATTGAAATATTGGCTCTAGTTAAACCAACATTAAAGTATACCAATCGGCTAGGTATGTCCAAAATGTTTGATGAAATTTGACACAAATGTTTCTTTTGTCCCAAGGACGAAAACGGTATAAAGCTTTTAAGCCCATAATTATGTCATATGTTCTAGTATCTCTATAAAAATCGGCACAACTTAGTTTTGTATAAAGTTATACTGATGATTTTCGTAAGCTTGACCATAGCCTCCATACAAAGCCCTTTTCAAAAAATGATTTAAAAATCAATTAACACAAGTATCAGGATAAAATTGTGCTTAAATAACTTTAATGTGAACGTAAATACTTCTGTCAATATTTATAAGGAGAGTTCCATAATTACCCCCGTACAATTCCTCCTTTAGAAAATCTCTTTATTCCAACAAATTGTTTGAATATTTCGGAATTAAAAAAAAACAAACAACTTAAAAGTTTTATTATTAAAAATAATTCACATTTTTATATACTATTTACTGGTGTAGCGTATCACATGGTCGGCCAGGCCCGACTATACATTCTTGTTTTTTAGTAAATTTAATAAAATTTTTTCATAGCAAATATAATAAAATTTCATTTTTTTAAAGCTGTCGAAAATTTAAAATTTTTATAGAACATTTTCAAAAATTCAATTATTACATTTTTAAAGCTTCCGAAAAAAATTTAATTTTTAAATAGAAAATTTTCAAAAAATTTATTTTTTATAACAAACTTAAAAAGAAAATAGTATTTACGATAAATTCTTCTTAAATTTAAAACCAAAACACAATTCAAGAAAAAGTTATGAGCAAAATTTACACTTTGTGCTCATCACAAAAGCCTAATGTGTTTGTTATCGCCACATCTTCAACCATAATAGGATTTGTCACTTTAGTCTACAAGCACTAACAAAAAAACGGGGAAAAAATACATTATTTATTTTAGTTTGTCTGTCTGTCTGTCTGTCTATCTGTTTGTTTGTCTCGCCTGCCTTTGTTCTAAGTTCGAGACCATAAAGTATAAGTATGTATGACCAAAAAAAAAAGTTTATGAACTCAAATATTAACTTTGATGATAATAAAGCTTTAGGTTAAAAACTTTTTGTTTTCCACAATAATTTTTTTTCTTTACACCATTGGCTAACCTCAAATTATGGTCATTCATACCTGTGAGTTTGTAGCTGGGAGAAATGTAAACAAATACATAAAAATAGTTAAATACATAACTTAACAGCAAGCCAGGCAAATAGACAAACAGACACAAAAGGAATGGCAAATATATTTTTACACAAAATATGTTTTGAAAATTTGTTTGTTATAAAAAAATATACCAAGAAAAAATATTAAAAATCTTCCTGTTAAAGGTGTTTAAAAATTGTTAGGTGTTGGTGTTTTTCATACAAAACATTTTTAAAACATTGAGGTACAGACATAAGCAAAGGAAATTTCAACTGTGTGTGATTTTTGTCCTATTTCGCTATCATTTTCCAACAATAAAAATCCGGTAGCCAGGATCCTGTTTTTAATTCGTTTGTGATTGTATTGTTGCTGTTGCTTTTGCACTATTTGCTGTCATGTGCCTTTGGTTATATGTTTTCTTAATAGTGCTTAAGCCCTTGCATAAATGTTTTTTGCTGTCAAAGCGAAATAACAAAAATATCTTTAAAAAAAAAAAAATACTTAAAGCCATAGAAAATGTTCACATTTTAAAGTTAAAATTAAGTTAAAAAATGTTCATCTTTACAAACAAATTAATATTAATCGCAAAGTTTTCTTCTTTCTAGAAAATTTCTTATATTTTCTCTATCTCTTATATTTTTCTCTTTTCTTATTGTATTTCTCTTTTTTCAAAAAATTTCAACAAATTTTCGAAAAATGTAATTTTTTATAAGAAATTTTCGCAAATTTTCTTTTTTTTATATACAATTTTCTGAATCTTTTACTTTTTAAAAACAATTTTTGGAAACTTTCTCTTTCTGTAGACAATTTTAAGAAAATATCTTTTTCTTAGAACATTTTCGGAAAATTTATTTTCTTTATTGAAAAATTATAAAAAGCTTTTCTATTAATATACATTTTTTTTAAATTTATATAACCTTTAAAACAAATCTCTTTGATTTAATTTATAGATAGAAACTTCATTTAAAATATCATTTTTTCAAAGAAAAGGATCATATCCTTATGCAAACTTTTAACAAAATAATTTTGTTTCATTATCCTGTTTCTTCTTTTAATATACATACATTACATACATGCATATGCTTCAGTACCTATACATATGTACTATATGGTTAGTAAATTTTTGAGTTGCGGATAAGTATTGTTTTTATTCTTCCTATCCAGACACCAAATGTTTAAACATTGGTCTTTTATATACAATATTTCAGCCAGTTGTTGCTGTTATTGTAGTTGTACTGATAATATCAAAATTATGTTAACTTCCATTATGGTTTTTAACTTTGCCATGTTTGATGACTGACCCAACACCAGGCAAAGCCAGGCAATCAGCCAACAAACCAAAAACAGCCATTGAACGAGCCAGTTACTGAAGCCAGACAGAGTAGAATGATTGTTTTTTCGTTATGAGCCAGACAAAGGTGTTGTTTTTCATGTTATTTGTTATGGTAGCTACCATTTAAATAAAGCTGCCACCGTCACCGCCAAAAAATAAAAACAAAATATATTTAAAAATGAAAACTGAAACTTTATCATTTTGTATATCGTTATTTACACTGTCCGCCACACCGTCATTCTTGCTGCCACATTTAATGTTTAAAGCGTTCATGTTTGTGTTTATGCTCAGATTCACTAATATAATCTTTAACGTATTTCATGAAAAAGGGAGAAAATAGTTGATGCAAATGTACCATTTTCATTGGGACGTTCAGTTAATTAGAAATTCTTCAATATAATCAAATGCTAATCATGATTTATTATCAACTTTGTTTATTAGCCATCCGACAGTAAGAAAAAAATAAGTTCTTGAAACAAAATAGTACCAAGCGCGCTAAAAAGTACTTATTTTCAATATGTTTTGGTACCATATGTAACTTTAATTCTGCATCCTTGTTATTGGACTGTCGTTCAGTATAAGAACAGTAAATATTGTTAAATATAATTTTGTTGGAGTTGGTGACTTTATGTTGGTAGTTGTAGTGGTAATTTTGCTGATGTTATTGGGGGTATTGGTTACATTTTCCCATATTATTGGATAATATTTTTTTGTTTTTAAATTTTTCGTCCTTATTGGCAAACAGTTAAGTTGTAATTTGGACAAAAAGTTGATTTTTAATTAAAATAACAGTAGCAAATATTTACCAAAAGGTAAAATGTTGACAATATATTTACCTTCGTTGTTCTGCAACAACGACTGACAGAATAATGTTTAAATAGCTGGCTGAATAACAACGAGACAGGGAGAGAGGAGAGTAACTGACTGACTGAGTAGTAGCCCCTATTAAATTTGAAAAAAAGGATTTTAATTAAAAACTTCAATGTGAATTATGAAAATCAATTACAAAATTGTATAAACTGTTCCATGTTGTTCATGTAAATTTGTATGAGTTCTTTTATTTTTTAGCGTAATTTGTGTTGTTGCTTTTATAATAAAATAAAAACAACGACAATATAAATATATTTCAGGTTAATTGTTTGTTTATATTTATGGAAAAACAATTTAATTATTACTTACATAGTTAACAGTTAATATAAATATATAATTTAATGAGTGATTGTTTATGAGGATAAATTAAGAGCTTTTATGTAAAGAGCATACTTTGTTGTTTTTTTTTAATTAATCAATGCACTAATGAAAATGAAAGACGTACAGATTTTTTAAAATTGTATACAAAGAAGGAATTTTTTAAAAAATTGATCTTATAACAGAAATATTGTTTTAGAAAATTTTCTATAATAATTCTCTTTTTAAATTCTATATAAAGAAAGAATATTTATCAAAAATCTTTAAAAAATAGAGATGTTTTAAACAAAAACTGCAATATTTCGTAAATAATACACAAAAAAAAATTATATTAAAATAAGTTTTTTAATTATTATACCCTACACCACTATAATGGGGAGGGTATTATACGTTTGTCCTGATGTTTGTAACACACAAAAATATTGGTTCAATACCCACCTTAAATAATAATTTTTTGAGTCAATTAAGACATGTCCGTCCGTCTGTCCGGCTGGCTGGCTGTCCATGTAAACTTTGTGCGCAAGGTATAGGCCGCAATTTTCTAGATAATTTGATGAAATTTGGACCAACCATGTTTTTTGGCACAGGGACAAAGCCTATTGAAAATGGTTGAAATCGGTTCATTATTTCACATAGCCCCCATACAACCGTACCTTCCCATTTGGACTTTTTATGCCATAATAACTTCAAATATTCTATCTCTATAAAAATTGGCTCAAATAAGTTTTGTATAAGTATAAATGTCCCTGATCGGTCCTTGTTTGACACTGGCCTCCATACAAACCCCCCTTAAAAAATGTTATAAACATCTAAAATTGACTTGTAACCATTTCAATCATAATGAAACTCAACAAAACTAACTGTTATTTAAAAATATATTCTTTTCCCAAATTTACCGAGGATCTGCCCATATTTGACCTATATAAAGGCCCATTTAGATTTTTTTATTTTTATCAAAAAATTGCTTAAATACTTTGGAATTAAGGTAAAATTCAGCATAAAAGTTTCTTTATGAAAAATAAAAATTTTAAATATATACTTATGGTGTAGGGTATTATATGGTCGGCCATGTCCGACTATACTTTCCTACTTGTTTTAAAAAGAGGAATTTCACTAAAATTTTTTATAAAGGTAAAAATTTTGTAAAAAAAAAATTATATACTTATAGAAAGAGAAATTTTGCAAAAAAAAATATAAAATAAGAAAGTTTTTTATTATAAAATCCATAATCCCATATAAAACTCATAAATTTTTAGAAAAAGAAATGTATAATTTTTTTTCTAAAATCCAAAAAACCTCTTTCAAAATATCTACAACAAGTATTAATGTATAGACGACCATATGATACCCTTCACCATGTAGTTTATTAAAAATGTGGATTACTTTTTAAATAACAAAACATTAATTTGTTTTTTACCTTAATTTCGGAATATTATTCATTTTTATTGAAAAAAGAGGTAATATTAGGGGCTTAATATGAGTACAGGCGCGAATCCATGGGGCCAAATTAATTATATGCCAAAATTAAAAAATTCATATATAACTCATATTATACTTACTTAAGTTTTATTATTTTTCACATCTTTACCCCCAATCCTTATTAAATTATAACCAAATCAATCTTACCCCCAACTACTTCACTTGTCTTTATCTCAACTTTAACTTACAAAATATGTAATCAATTTTCCAATTTCATTCACGATAAATTTTTGCAACAATTTGGAAGGAAAAAGAACGAACTGCGTAAAAAAAACCAAAACGGAAAACCGGAACAAAGATTTTGTCAAACTGATTAAATCTCCAAGTAAATGCAAACAAAATGAAATGAAAAAAAAATTGTATAAAGAAATTATGTCTGGGAAAGTTTTCTATTTTGTTGCTTGTAACATTGGAAAATTACGAGAGTACTTACAAACAATATAAATTTTGATAAATGTTTGTATTGATACTACGTGCAGAAAGAAAATTCGAAAGAAAATATTACACATATGAACGTATATGTTACACATACATACATTCATATGTACGTTATCAAGATGGGCATATAAAACTTGAGTACATAAATGTCTTAACATCCCAGCATCAAATAATTTTTTTACAGAAGCGTTTTAAGCTATAAGCTATAAGCACTTTATTTGGGTAAAATAGTTGGAATCGTGTAGATTTGCAATAAAAATTGTCACAAATCTAAATCTACTTAGTCAACATGATTTGATTTATATCAAGTCGAAAATTGATTTTTCGAAAAAGATTTGCTTATGCAACACTGCGCTCTGTCTATGAGTCATGGTATACGCACAATTGGGACGAATTTCGTAAAGCTCGACGAACTAGTCGAAAAAATTTTTTTGCGTAAATTCGTCGAATGGAACACAATCAAATTATTAGTACTGCGAATTTGTTTCATAATTTGTTTGTTCGAAATTGGAAAAAGTAAGCAAAAGGAACAAAAATTATATTTTTCTGAATCTCCACGATTTTGAGATAATTTTAACAGCTTCCCAGCAAAAACTGGGTAATGGCTTTCAATTGTAATTACTTACCTAACAACATACTTTTCAATGACTCCTACATATGGTCTGGATTACATAAATGTAGTCTAATAAGGTGTTACTATTAATGTGTTATATAAATACTTTCTATTTCATTAGTCATCTTGCTAGTGAAGATACAGATGCTGTATACGTTTATTCTTGTGATTTGTGGTAAGTACTTGCCTCCAATGACATCAACGTGTTAAAATTATGACTTAAAATGCTATTGTGTAAGTAAATTTTAGCATTTTAACTTCTTACATGGTAATGAAAGTTTTTACTGGGTTTAAAATTTATTCGAACATTATTTCGAAATTAGAAAATGTAAGAAATTGACCTCGAATAGAACTAAAATTATATTTTTGTGAATATCCCCAATTTTGAGATTATTTTGACAGCTTCAAATTTTTTTCGAACATTACTTCGAATTTTCGAACTTAATTTTAAATATTACAACATAGCATTGTAGTGTCATCCAGTGTACTCCAAACTGCCAAATTTCAGACAATTCAAAATTTTATTTTTAGTTATTATGACGCAGAGATTATGTCAAGACCATAAAAAATTTTTCGAACTTAAGTTCGAATTTTCGAAAATTTTATTTTTAGTTTTTATGACGCAGAGATTATTTTAAGACCATAAAAAATTTTTCGATAATAACTTCAAATTTTCGAATATAATTTCGAATATTTGAATATAATATTGTATTGTCATTAGCTGTACTCACAACCGCCAAATTTCAGAAAATTCGGGCTTCCAGAATATGTCTTAAAACAATTTTCCCCAATTAATTCGTCGAAACCTTTAGCACTGTTCGTTACGTACGACAAATTTCGTCATATGCACTGATTGTGCGTATTTTCATATACTTTAGTGTGTCTTATATCTGACGATTAAAATTCGTTCCGAAAAATTCGTCGTTCGTCCCAATGGTGCGTATAGCATCATCCATTCAAACTCAAGTTTCCATTAAATTTTAAAGCAAACAAATAACAAATTATAATTAAGTGAAATTTATAAATATTTTATAATTTTTTATTTTAAATGTGCTTTTCTAAATATAATTAAATTTTTTTGTCGAAATATACAAACAAAGTGACAAAATTTGTTTGAAAATTCGAATATCTCAAACGAGTCAGCTCAGTGGAAACAGCTTGAAGAGTTTTATGCAAATCTAGTAGATTTCAAGCCATAGCATAAAAGTTTACACCTATGTATGTATGTTAGGGTTATATCCTAGATTAGGCCCTATCACTATTTAGTAGCCAGTAGTGTTCTGGTATCGAAAACCTATTTTTTAGGTCATTTTGGTGCAAATCATTTTTTTAAAATCATTCTCAAACAAATTTTCATTAATTTCTGATAGTATAATATACATTTTTGGAAGCTAATTTTGAAAGTCGGTGCCCCAATCCTTGACTTATCTCCATATAGATGTCGTGGCTAAACTATGGCACCTGTTTGTATCGAAAATTTTCAGTTTTGTATTAAAAAAAATTGTTTAGTGTAATTCTCGAAAATTTCAAGTAATTTATGCGGAAACCTTTTTAACGCTCGGAAAAAAGTTGGAATGGATAAGGCCGATTTAAAATTTCCAAAAATACTATAAAAATTATAACCTTAATGTATGTACTCTGAAAAAATTGGAATACAAAGAAAACAATTGGAAAAAATATGTTAGAAGTTTATGTAAGAAGTTTAAAATTCCAATGTTTAACTTCTTCACATCTTTGAAACAAATGTTTTACTGGGATTTTATGATTTTTAAAGTCTGCAGTAGAAGTAAAACTAGAAGTAATCTCAATATAATAAAAATTATTCGTGTGGGCAAGGCGCCAATAAGTTGTTAAACTAAATCTCATTTTACGTCGTCATCATTAGTATAGGAAGGGTGGATAGTAAACTGTTTGAAGAATTACGATATATATGTGGATAAAATTTTAAAGTATGAATGACTTTTATACCCCTCACCACTACAATGGGTGAGTGCTGATGTTTGTAAGGCTAAGAAATATCACCCCTACACCCGGTTATATACTTAGTCTTGCTGAAACGTTTAAGTTATTTATGTATGTCCGTCTATATTTCCATGATAACATTGTGTTTACAAGCAATAGGTCGAAATGTTAAAGGTAATTGGATAAAATTTTTAACACATTTTTCTCCTGGCCCGGAGAAGAAATTATTAAAATTGGTCAAATATTCCACCTAGCCCCCATATAGTAACTGGACCCTACGAACACTACTTTTAAGCTTATGCCACAAAAATCGGTAATACTTAGTTTCATATAAGTTTAAGTGACTGGCGTAGGATATCATATAGTCAGCCATACCCGAATAAACATTATTACTTGTAGTATATACATTTATGTGTAAAGTGTGTTCAAAATTTTACGCACACAAGTTTTGGTCTTTCTAAGGACAAAACCTTTAACTAGGCAGAAATTAAAGGAAAAAACGTGACACTCTTAAAGTAATAACTCTTATATTCACAGCAACTTAAAAATACATTTTTAAAAGCCTCTTTGGAAATTATAATTTTAAGATGAGTAATAAAACACTTTTCTTAAGTCTGAATGTAAGGACATTAAGATTACAGACTGTATATAAAACAATCGGAGTAATAATATAATTACTCTCAAATAGGTATATACTGTTAATATTATTAACCTTTCTTACGATTTATTATTACATATTTCCTATTCGATTCATATCCTAAACTTTCTCCCCACATCTTGACACCCTATATATAAAATTGTTTCTATATATGAAAATGTATTTACATTGACTACAACAGTTTTGTTTGATTTCTATCTTTATTATATTTTCTAGATTTTAACTACTACAATTCCCCATATACATATTTAATTCAAGTAAAAAAAATGTATGCGGTTGGTTGATGATGTAAATCACCCTCATGTCCTCATTTTGTGGAAATCAACAAACAAAGACTTTTTCCTTTACGCTTTCTTCCGACAAAAGCAAAAATATATACACATATAAAAGAACATTGTATGACCCAAGTAAATAAGGCTTTAAAGATTTTTCTTTGCCTTTTGTAGGGTATGTATATAGTATACAGGGTAAATGAAAGTTTACTTACTGTATTTCAAAGAGTACAAACTGTAGATCTTTAGTAGTAGTATCTGAATCAAAATACCTATGTATGTATATACAACAACGCCAAATTTTGTCTAAATCTCAGAAATTATAGATATATTAATTGACATTTTTTAAACTTTTAATACAGTTTATAGTTTTCTTTGGGAATACCTTTGCAAATTTTTGAAATAAAGAAAGCAGTCTTTAAAATATCTGCCCCGAACAAACGCACATTATTTCGCAAATGTATGTAATATTGTTTGTTTTGTGTGCGTTTATTTCTCACTCTTCTGTCCGCCTGAATAAATATCCAACTATCCATGTATATGTACTTCAATCTTTTGTTTTTTATTTCTTTTTGTTAAAAAGATTTAGGCATCAATAAAGTCGCCAGAATATTTTGTTAAACGAACAAATAAAAAACAGCAACATATCAAGATTAATTTCTACAAGATAATAAATTAGTTGCACAATGAAGGACACTTTGTGCGGGAGTTATAAGCAGCAGTAACAACAACAACAACAAAAACAGACAACTAAAAAAAAACTGACAAAGAAAAAAAAGAAATAGAAAAAACTCAACCATACAATGCGTTTTTTTTTTTATAAACGTTTGTATTTGTATGTTGAAATAAAAAATACGCAAACACAATATGGAACAAAACACAAAACGTGATCTGATTTAAATAAAATATAGAAATGGCCCATAATAAATTTCTTATAAACACAGATAATGGCAAAAATTAGATTAATATGAAAAAAAAAAACGCGAATTGCGTGATATTTCACTTGTTAAAGGGATGGTGGCATATTGATTTTTTTTTTTTTTTTGTTAGTTAGATTTTTCCTTTTGTCTGGTTTATCTTTAGGAAACAATTGCCGAAATCATATTAATAAAGGATCAACCAACACTGCCTAATTTATTCATTATATTAAAAACTTTTGAAAATAATTTATGTGATTTTTTTATTATTCCCCAAATAATGTTATAATATTATAATATGATTTATTAACTGGAGTTTATAAAAAAGTGTAAAAAAGGCAGTATATGTTTTCTTATGGTAAATTAAATGAAATTCCATTTGTTTTTTAAGAAGATAATTTAAGAAGTCATTCATTCGTTTGTATGTGTTTATATAAAATCACATCTCCGATCTAATGAATCTTTTTAGTTTTTTTAATAAATTAAATTATTAAATTAAATTATGCGACTGTCAAAATTTTCATTTCGTATTCTGTCTCATGTGTCAGGATTAGATATTAAGCTTTAACGATTTTAAAATTTTATTTAAATTACAATCTAAGTATTTTTATAGAAGTAATCTAGTAGATTGTAATATGAATAGATGTCTGCGTATAAAATTGAGTGAATAAAACAATATTTCGAATTAAATACAGAAATCTAGTAAACAGAAGCCTAAGTATTAGACATTTGCCTAAATATAAGTCGGTATTATAAAACATTATTTGTCTGATCATAAGACAGTCTGATGTTAAATTTTACGGAATTGTATTTACCTCTAAAAACCTTTTTATTTTGAAAATTTTAATGTCTTTATTTTAAACACATTATCAAACTTTATAAGGGTGCAATAAATCGTCACTATTAAAAAATATAAAATAAATTTAAATAATTTATAAGTAACACTTGACCTTCTGTTATAACGAATGTATTTCATAATACTCATCTATTAATAAGAGTAACAATGAAACTATCAACAACTTCAGCAGAAGTTGCCAGCAGTTCGATTAATTGACGCAGATACTAGTGCATAACAATGTTCTTCCGTTTCCGTTAAACCAACTAATACATAACAAGCATGTGCTTATAAAGGCATAATTCTAACAAAATATTCCCATGATAATAATCAAAGTAATCAGTACAAAATAAGATTTTCACAAAAATAACTCTTGTATTTGTAGCATTACTGGTCAACATTATATAAATATAGACAAGAATTTAGCACAACAGAAAATCAAACAAAAATTATTTAAATGAAAATAAGCGTGTAAAATGAATCAATTAAAATTGATTAAATTGTTTTCCAACCCCATTTTCATAATGAAATAAATACGCACATATTTCCCATACAGACAGATTTATTTTCAGATACTGGATTTAAAATCCTCAATAAATAAAGATTTAACAATACAAAGACCAAGTAACAGCATCACAAGTATCATCAACAAATGCTGCATAGTTGAATAAGAATATTGTGCATCACTTGATCTAATGAAAAACTTTTTTTCAACTCTCCCCATTTGTTATACACAATTATGCACGAAACTATAAATTCTACTTAAAATCAACACATATGCCCTTATTTTACTAAAGTCGCCCCTTTTTCTTTTCGCTCAACATTTCATAGCATTTGTATTGAATCACTGCGATTTAAAAACCTTATAAGTCTTTATGCTTGAAATGCATTTCATAAAGATGACAATCGTGGCATGCAACACGCACCCATAACCAAAATATTTACTTATGTTGTTCTATGAGTGTTTGTGAACAAATTAAAGTAAGGCGGAATTAAAGACAAACAAGATTTAGGGAAAATGTTAGAGAACAGAGGAAAAGCTGAAATAGTAATAAATACTTATATGATATAAAAATGCTAAAGCTATTAAAAGAAAAGAAGCACAATGTGACGGTGGTAGTAAGTAATATATTCAAGGGAGGATTTAAAATATTTAGATAAATGCTAATGTCGAACAATTTTGTTTAATCATCATTTTCCAATAATGTGGAAAACGTATCACTATTTGACTTATTACAAGGCAGTGACATTAGCGTTATAACTTTTATAGAATTTTTTGAAAATTTTAATTCAGTCTTATCATTCCAATTAACTGTTGTATGAATTTTAGTACCCAAACATGTAGATTATAAATATATTATAAACTCATATAAATTTGCTTGTGAAAGGTATTACCGCCGAAGGTTTTTGCACCAGAATACTAGTTTTCGTTTTCAGAACTCTATTGAATAATTTTTTAATGTAATAGATAGACAGATAGATAGATAGATAGATAGATAGATAGATAGATAGATAGATAGATAGATAGATAGATAGATAGATAGATAGATAGATAGATAGATAGATAGAT
>NC_060951.1:45202179-45204045 GCF_022045245.1 Lucilia cuprina | reverse complement strand
ACCAGGAGAACAGAATCATGTAGTAGGTGGAAATCGTTCATGAAAAATATTTAAACGCTTATAACTCCTGAACCGCTGAAGCGATTTCAATGATATTGGTGTCCATCAATAGCTCTTGAATTCTACTTTTCACCGCGGTACAAAAAAATTTCAATGCCAACATCCAAAGGAAGCTGAGCGTAAAATATATAAAAACGCTTGTGGTTATAAAGATATGGGACTATTTCGATGAAAACTTGTTTTTTCAGATAGCCGAGTTCCTAACGCTTCCATTGAGTACCATCATCATATACTTTTGTTGGTTTTTCGCAGAGTTATAATCGTTTAAATCATATCGCGCTACAAGCAAAACGCTAAGAATGTTCGTCAAGTAACTTTTAAAAAATTGCTTATAACTTCTAAACGACTGAAGCGATTCCATTGATATTGGTGTCATTGGAAAGCCTGTGAATTCAGCTTTTCTCTACATTCCATACGCTTTAGAAGAGTACTATTAGCATAGATTTTCTTCACAGTTAAAAATTTTATAATACTTACCTGCAAAGGATGTTTTAAATCGCTTGTAAACAAAAAACTTCTTTATAAATTGGTGGAGTTTCATCCGTTTCAGAGATAGACTTAGAGTAGAAAATTAGTCGCTTCAAAATTAGATTAACCTGAATTGGTATTCTTCGCATGATTGTGAAATCGATATTTCACTATTGTGGAAGAAATTTTCAATGCCTGCATCCAAAGGAAGCTATTACTGTACGGCTAAAGCGAATTCAGTGGTATTTGTTTCGCAGGCTTCTGAAGTTTAATTTTTCACAATTGTGGATAGCTTAGATCCGAACGCTTCCTTTAATGGTTTAGATTAAAATAATTATACTTACTCGGGTGTACAAATTAGATTGTA
This sequence comes from Lucilia cuprina, assembly GCF_022045245.1. Lineage (NCBI taxonomy): Eukaryota > Metazoa > Arthropoda > Insecta > Diptera > Calliphoridae > Lucilia > Lucilia cuprina. The sequence continues at coordinate 45,203,150 of NC_060951.1, read as the reverse complement.
GAAATAAATAAAATACTCTATATATGTACATAATGTGATCAATTATTTTTATTTAATGTTGAAAATTTACAAATTCAAAATTTCTGGCTGTTTTATACCTTTCACCTTCGTGAGAGGGATACGTATAAGCTTGTGATTCCGTTTGTAATTTTTATATGTTTGTTTAGATGTTTGTTGGCTTCATTGAGTTGTATATTGTTTTTTTTTTGTGGATTTTGTTCGTATATGTGTCTTTCATTTTGTATGTTTTGTTGGTCTAATTACCTTGTATATTTTTGTGTTTTATTTCGTTTGGCGTTGTTATTGTTATTTTTGTTTTGCCTTTGCTATAATAATAATATAGTCGGGAAAATTAAATAAATTTAAATTTTATAAAATTAATATATATGTTTTAAATACACTATGGTGAAGGGTATAAAAGATTCGGCACAGCCGATTATAGCACTCTTACTTGTTTGTATTACATTTAATAAGTATTCGAATAATCAATTCAGATGGTTTGTTGCATGTTACTGCTCATAACTTTTACTTTCCGTGTATATAACTTAGGGTTTTTTGTTCATTGCTCCTGAAAATAAAGGAAATACTTATGAATTAATTTAATTATACACAATTTTATTGATTAAAAATATTTAAATTAAAATAAAAATGTCATTAGTTTTTTAAAAAGTAATATTAATTCTAAATTTTAATAAAAAAAAGTTTGAGAATTTTATAAAGTTTTATTAAATGTTTCTTAAAATTATTCCATACACCACTTGAATGGGGAGAGTATATTGTGCTAATGTGTATAACTCATATTAATATTGGTTCTACATAATAATTTATCCCAAAAAAACAAATTTTCCATTTCATATTAGTATGCTCTATCTATCTATCTATCTATCTATCTATCTATCTATCTATCTATCTATCTATCTATCTATCTATCTATCTATCTATCTATCTATCTATCTATCTATCTATCTATC
>NC_060951.1:45199640-45202079 GCF_022045245.1 Lucilia cuprina | reverse complement strand
AGATAGATAGATAGATAGATAGATAGATAGATAGATAGATAGATAGATAGATAGATAGATAGATAGATAGATAGATAGATAGATAGATAGATAGATAGATAGATCGAGGAAATTCTCAGATGATTTCAGATATAACTCGCTTAAAATCTTTTTTAAAAATGTTCATCACTTGTTTTCTTGCACCATTTAACACATTATGTGCAGATATTGATATTTAACTGTACGCAATCTATCACACATTTAATAGTATGTTTGTCCCAGAAAAATGTTGATATTCCAACTCACCCTCTAAGACTCTAAATACTACATGTGTGTACACAACAAAACCACACATGCACTCAAATACTCAAAGATAAATTCATATTATGATTGCATTAAGTTCTGGTGTTAAAATTTCTATCAGCTTTTTCCAAACTTCTTTAAATATTGGGGGATGTTATAAACACACACAAATACAGGCATATACTTACATACTTACAATTTTATACTGTTTAGATTTCTACGCTTATTGCAGTTGGCTTTTGTATGTTACAAAATAGTCGCTTCAATTTATTGTATATGCTTAAGGAGGGATCTTGGCTAATCCTATAAATAAGTATTTGTCGATATATTTCTTTTTCATTCTATCTTAGGTTTTAGTCACATTTGAAAGGGATGAAGCTTTAGTACTTAAGGGTAATTTCAATGGTACTTTACAGAGGCAAATTTCATTATTATTAAGAAAATTTATATAATCAAAAAGTACCAATATTTGGCACATCCCTTTGTGTATGCAACATTTCTGCAATAAAATTTACTACTGTTTGCTGAATGCATTATGCGTATCGCCTATTGTGTTCTCTTGTGTGGTTTCAATTATTCTACTCTGGTTATATATCGAATAATTCATCTCTTATGCTGGTTTGTAATTCTGAATAGTTTTCTTCATTCTTAACGTACACTGATAAGATTTAAATATGCATTTTGTTTGCATTGCATGATTAGACTTGTTTGAACATTATTTATACGTATAATAATAGTTTGCCTGTGAAATATATATGTGTATATTGCGGTTAAGTTATGGTGGTTGTTTTATGCATCTCATAACTTTTGTCCTTTCCTTCTGTCTTCGTTATAGTATAATTTATATAAAGTGTTATGATTTCATTTTTATCTCCTTTATTTGGTTCTGAAATAAATCTACCATTTTGATTATCGTTAAATGTTGACGTTGTATGAAGTCATTAAAGAACATGCTGAAATTTTTGAGATTTTTGTACATTTTTAGGACTTATCTTAATTGTTCTCTATTCAGTACATATTTCGGCGATAAAATGATACGCCATTAGGTATGCTTTATTTAGTTAAGCTGAAAGTTATTAAAAGTATGCACCATATACTATTTATAAGAATAGAATGTGATTTATTTTACACAATAATGCATTTAAGTTAAATGCCTCCGATATTTTTGAGCAATTCATTGGTGAAAAACAATTTTCTAAAAAATTTAAATTACAGAAAGCATGGATTTTAAAAAATGAAATGACTGGAAATTTAAGTGTTTTTAATATTTTTTATTAAAAAATATGCAGATGTAAAAAGTTTCCTTCATTGAGTTGAACTAATATATCCTTTAGACTTAATGATAACTGAACTAACTTTCAAGCTGAAATATCACCGAGGATAGAAATTTAGTATTCATATTTAATATGAATTTCAAAAAATTGTTTATTGTATACAATGTACCGCTGTATCTAGGAAATACTTGTTCAATTCACAATCAAGTTGTATATTGTATCTACTAAAGTGTAGTAATGGTGATTGTGAACAGATTTTTGTAGCATATAAAAAATTTTTGTTGCAATAAAAAAAACAATCAAAACAAACAATGTCAAAAGTAAAAAAAAAAAAAATATTAAACTAATTAAACGGGCAAAATAAACCGAATGAAGTTCTTTTTATTAAAAATTCTATTATTTTCATTATTCCACATTTTAAACTAATAAATAAACAGTTTTTAATAAAATTTTATTTTTGTTTCGGTAAACAGCTGTTTGTTTGTAATTTCTGTGTTACCAATTTATCGATTGAAATTTTTATTTATCAAAATCGATCGAATCGATTGAATTTTTTATTTATATGCTGAAATAAACAATTGACAACACTGAATTTTCTCACGACATATGAAAAATTGTCGTAAGAGTTGTATAGAACTTTTACATAGAAAATACCAACAACATTGTTATGACTATTGTAGTAGCTGCTGACATACAACGCTACAACATCGATTGTGAATTGAACAAATATATTAATGTTACTATTTTAAAGTTTTTTTACTTTGAATTAATATTTTTCCCACAGATAGATAGATAGATAGATAGATAGATAGATAGATAGATAGATAGATAGATAGATAGATAGATAGATAGATAGATAGAAAGATAGATAGATAGATAGATA
>NC_060951.1:45194244-45199540 GCF_022045245.1 Lucilia cuprina | reverse complement strand
CTGTATATTTTAGTATCCCGACATATCCCGGCAGTTCGGTGGGACTCTGCCGAACTACATATTCAACCAACGATTTAAAATATGCATGTCCAGCGAGATTACGAAGAGACAGTTTATCTCTCTCTCTCGTTTATAAAGGACACACTAAAGTAACGATTATCTTCACCATCGTTTACAAAATGTACATCCGCGACAAAAGACGAAATGGTTAGAAGTAAATGGAAATCATTGTCTTTTTCGAAAGCATTAACTCTTTGCCGAACTGCTGGGATACATACATATATATGTATAAAGATAACTATGAATGTATATGAGTATGCAGCTATATAGTAAATGTTTTGGCTGTGTAATGATTTATAGCCATTGCTTTTATGCGCCTACACTTAGGCACTTAAAAATAAAATAAATAAAAACTGCATAGTGAATGGCATGCAAACATATTACTCATACATATGCATACAATGCTCTCTTTTTCTTCTTTCACTTCCTATTTTTTTGTATCCTATATACATTTACTGGCATACATTTCAAAAACTCTAAATGGACAAATACTAAATATAAATAAAAATTGTGATTTTCCAGCAAATGGAATATACTGCATATATGTATGTATAAATATATGCAAGTATATATTTTTGTTGTTTTGTTATCAGCTTTTTTCCCCGTTGAAGTAAACAAATTTACAAATAGAAATTTTCTAAAATTGCTCTCATATGCTGTTGTATTGCTTTGTCTCTTAACATCATCACATTTCTATGTCGAATATGGGCAATAAACAACATTGACTTGCAATTCGTTCATGTTTTCTTCGTAGTTGTGAAAAATTGTATATTTATTGTGTTTTTTTAAACAAAAAAAAATACGTTTATTTTTTCTCGTTGGTTTTGGTTTATTTTTGGCCAAATAAAAATTTTAAAAGTTTTTAGTGCATAGTAGTTTTACATTTTGCAAATTTTACAAATTCATATTTGTACAGAAGAAAAAAACGTTATTTTTACTATAGAAATATTTTAGTGAAAAAAACTGTTTTTTTTTATTTAGTTTAGGCTTGAAAAATGTATGAATAAGGTACCAGTTGTGCTACAAGTGACCTCGAAAGGTATTTAATTTTAAATGGAAAGTGTTTTGGGTGGATAGCAACATTGGTAGTGTGTGATTTAGACAAAATAAGTGGAAACTCTTTTATATACATAATCATTTGTCTTATCTGATTTCAAAAATATTACTCATACTACACATAGTCCGCCAAATGTTATCATTATACTAAGCGTATGAGTGATTTTCAATTTATATATTTAAATATTACGTATGTTACCACTTAGGGGACACAATTTATTAAATAGAAGAAATGTTCATTGAATAAAAATGGAGTTGATGTTAGTGTTAAAGACTAAAATCACAATTCAAATAAAATTATTAAGTTTTTGAACTTAAACAACTAGACCTAAATCTGACATAATTTTTTGTATCTTTATATAGTTTTATACAAAATTCTCAACATTAAATAGTTTATAATATTTATTAAAGAAGCTTTAATAAATGTTTACCAACAATACAACTAATATTTAACATTACTTTACAATAAACGATTTTTCAGAAATCTAAGATTTACATAAATTTATATAAATTCATATGCTTCAATCTGTTAGAAAAAACACTCCCAAAAAGAACAAAGAAAATAAACTTTATTATATTTTATGTAAATCTATATTGTACAAAAATTTAAATAAACTAAAAATTTTAAGTCAATTAAAATATAACACTTTTTAAAATACCCTACAATACAGCAGGATACACCGCTCAAATCATAATCATATTTTGTAAAAAGATTGCTAAAGTCGTACTGATGTTCAAGTTTGTGTTGCATATTTTTTCTTTAAAGTAAATTGGTCAACAAGAGTTTTGTTTTGCTATGTTTTTTACTTTGTTTGGTTATCTAAGGTCCAACAGAAAAATGTTTGTTTTTTTTTGCATAAATTTAATAAAATTTTACATCAAAACCCTTAAAATGTCAAAAAAATTACATGAATTAAATTGTCTTTTTTAGTTACAACAATACATACACAAATTCAGGCAGGGCATTATAAAAATAAAAAACGATATTAAAAAGTGTAAGTAATTTATGTGAATTATTAACGAAAATATTTGGCTTTAGAAAAGTCTTAAATTTTAATCTAATTAAAATGTAAATTATATTATTATATATTATTTGATTTCTCTCTATACATTTTTCTTATCTTTACAGTTTGAACAACAAGGCGGTAGTAAAAAAGTGAATATTTGTTTATTCAAATAAAATAATGCTGTTAAGTGTATTTAACATAAAATTGACAGTTTAAGGACAAGTTTATCCTAGCCATAAAAGGATAAAAGTTGTTTTAATAGTTTTCTTTACTGAAGTAATATATATTAAAACTTAATCAAACTGGCTCACATGGCAATGCATCATAATTCCATGTTTCCGGGTACGGCAACAAAGTTTCAAACACGGCCAGCATCGCCACAATTTGCCAGCTTTTCGCCGCCCTCTGATTATCCACATGTTCAGGCTCAAGCAACTGTACATTTGCATAATCAACAACAACAACAGCAGAAACACCTTCAGCAGCAACAACAACTACAACAAATGCAACAACATCATCTGCCACAGCAACAATATCCATCTCATGGTATGTCCATGCGTCATCCCGGCAAGAGCATGAATGCCGGCAGTAGTATTAAATCTCGTTCAAATTCTTCATCCGCTCATCATATGGTGAATTCAAATACTATGACGGGTGGCATGTTGGCAACTATGTCGAGTGGTGGTAGTTTGGGCCATCATCGTGGTGATTTAATATTTCCTGACGAAATGGATAGTATAGAATTTTGTATGCCTCCAGCACCAGGACCTTCAAATGGCATGGGTCATGGTGTAAGCAGTGAAATGTTGCTGGTACATGGCAAGAATGGCTTATGTACGGGTGAAGCCTTTACAGAGAGACGAAGGAGAGGCCACAGTAGGCGCAGCAATCATAAAATGGATGTAGAACAGCAGGTTAATATTATTGTTAACTGTATATTATATTGTACTTTTCTTAAAAGTTCTTGAATGATATCACCTTTTATTCTAAAACTATATTTCCTTTCCATTTACTTACAGGTTAAATGGTCTCGTAAAAATATTGCTGCCACCATGGAACGTTTCGAACCTACGCAACACCATTCCTCTTCATCGACTTCGTCGCTTGAATATGGTTTCGCCGCCAGCGTTGTAACACCTTCATCGACACCATCACACCATTCGCAGCAGCAAATTTCACCTGCACCCTCTCAAACTTATCAAGGTGGAGCTGCGGCAGTAGCAGCATCGAGTAATTCTGCTGGTCCTTCGGGTTCTACACCCTACAATCATGTTTATTCTTATGCTTACTATGAACCAGGCGCTGCAAAATGTCACATTAATATACCGCAAAAGGATGAAGCTTCGGCCATTGTACCAGCCCCATTGATAAGTGCCGCACCTCCTTCCAAAAGTCCAACCCGCAATTCCATTAGAGCATTACTGGCTAAAAGTTTTCGTTCAAAATCGAATAGTGGCCAATCGACATCTTCTTCGCCCAGCGGCACTGATGAGAGACATACATATACCACTCGTTACGGTACAACTGAAAACCTTTACGAGGAGGTTAATGATCAGAAAATACGTAAAGTCTTGTCCGATAATCGCATAGCGACATCCAATGTTAAGGAAGAGCTTAGAAGAGTTCAGCACAATCACTTTCGGGTATTAGATGAATTGAATTTGTCATTGGAAGCTTTGATTATGCCTGAAACCCCACCCGATGTAAGTCCCAATCAAGTGGAAGATGATGAAGGTCCTTCTACTAGTGCTGCAGCGGCGGCAGTAGCATCGGCAACATCTAGGGCATCTGTATCCTCTGGTTCTCATAGGGGACCACGTCGTGGAGGTTTGTTGGGAGGTGCCGCTTCCTCTTCTTCATCCACAGTGTCTTCTTCACAGCAGCGTACCTTATCTCACGCCAGCCTAGAAAATCTTTCTTCAACTCTAAACTCCATCGAACTGAAGGATCACACCCACAGTTCTTGTATAAATCCTGAGTTTGATGAGGGTGACCTCGATAGTGGCTTCAGTGGTAGTGGCAGTAGCAGTGGTGCGAGTTATAATGAAAGTCTGCGCTACTATAAAACAGGACCAACGCCAAGTCATCAGCACCACAACCACCACGCCCAACAACATCAACTGCACCAGCATGCTGGTCAGCATCATCTTATACAACCCACCACTTTACCCCACAATATGCGTAGTTGTCGATCATCAACTGCATCCGGTACATCGACTTCCAAAAGTAGTATGGTTTCATCCGAGGATCAGGGCATTGGCATGATGACTTCTTTGGGTAGCTGTGGAACAGCTGTTACCTCACCAGCAAATGGTCATTTACTAGCGTCGCCCTTTAACTTCGCCCGCCGTAGCTCCGACACACAACGGGCATCCGGCCGCTCAGCCTCTGATTCCTCTGCGACGGGTGCTAAACCGAAAAAAAACTTTTGGAAACTAAAACCGTGATGCTGTAAAAAGGCTTTACGTAAACTCTGCAAAAAATGGAGTATAGTGGTGGTAAGTTATTATTAAGTTAAGCATTTACAACAAGTGATGTAACTGTAACAAATCATAAAAATACATAAAATATTCTAAAAAAAAAAATATTACTATTATACTATTATTAATTATATTATTAAAAAACGAAATGCATTTTTAGTTAAACTAAGCATACATGTATTTGTTAATTTAAAAATAAAATAACTAAAGTAAAACACAAAACCATTAAACTATCAAAACGAATGTGAATAATAAATCTATTGAATTTTTTGAGTTAAACAAAATTATTGCATTTCTTATTTTGATGGAACCATTCCATGTTTACCTTACTTTGTCTCATTTTAATTTAAACAATTGGCTATTTTATTACTTTGTACTTGCTTTTAATTATAAAATAAACATTTATATACACATACTTAAAAAAAACCAAAACTAATAGATAGCGGAGTTCCATACGCTTTAAATGAGTACCATCATCATGGACATCCGTTGAGTCATTTAAGAGATATGCTCCTTCAAAGCTAATAGTTCCACTGCCAAATAGTAAAAAACCAGTCTCTAAAAATCACTTGAAATGGCTTGCGAAAAAATTTTCTGCACCAGGAGAACAGAATCATGTAGTAGGTGGAAATCGTTCATGAAAAATATTTAAACGCTTATAACTCCTGAACCGCTGAAGCGATTTCAATGATA